>NW_008796110.1:10375375-10388840 GCF_000699145.1 Aptenodytes forsteri | reverse complement strand
TTGACATTTTTCTCACCTACATTATTGTGCTTCATGTCATATCAAAACATATTAAATTATATTTTACTGAGATCCCAGAGAAATGAAAAAAAAAAGAAAATCTGGCAAAGGAATTACCATAGTAATCTTTCAATAATTTTTATGTAGAGTTTCTTAGCTGAAAAAGAATGTCATCAAGAGAGCAAGTTAGCTGAATGGTTCCAAGGTGAAACCGAAATGAGATGAGGTATTTATCGGATAAACGGCACCTACATTCCTGCTTATAAATGTATTGTACATCATTGTAAGTATAAATTTGTAAAATTAGAATTTAGGGCCTGATTTTTAAGAGTGATCAATCTTTTTGTAAACATGCTGTGCAAAGGTACTTTGGCATCATGCAAAACCTTTAAACATTTGAACAGAAGTACAGGAAAATTCCCACATCACTATTTTTAGCTCACCTGATTGATGAGCAACCAGGATTCAGAAACCTTTTTTAATTATTTTTTATGTGTATATAGAACAGTTTTATGCGGAGAAACACCACCAGTGGAATAACTACTGGTATGGTAAGCTCACTCAAATGGATTGTGGAATATGGAGATTCTGAGTTAAAGAGTATAAAACTCTGTTCTTGTGCATCTGGAGGAATATCAGAACAATTGCCTTGTCCACTTTTGACCAAATTCTAGCCTGAAAACTCATCCATAGGTTTATTTATCTGTATGTATACTTTTACATGTATATGTAAACATACTTTGACACAAATATCCATTTTGTTCAATCAAAAAAAAGGGTTCCATGAATCCTGCCCTACTTTCTGAACTAAAATTGCCATTAAATCTAGAAAAATTTCTGAAGAAGAAATAAATAAAGGAACGGATGCTGAACCTTTGGACATATTCATCCTTCCATTCTTCTTGTTTCTTGCCCTAGGCTCTTTGTAACTTGAACAATACCTGTAGGGTACATGCTTGCTTCTGGGCAGTTTACCCTGATTAAGGTTTGAATGTGTTAAGCAACCTCCTCCAACAGTACTCTTAAGACCTAAATTGTTAATGCGGAAAAAAATCAGTAATAGAAGTAGTCTGAAATAAGCAGCATAATTCTATTTCATATGAAATTTGATTTACATCTTTGATGAAATAAGAATATGAGAGGTTTAAATTAGTCATGGATTTTTGTGTGTGTTGAAAATTACATCAAATATTTAAATTGACTGGAACACCTGGGGCTAAATCTACAGAAAGACAGAAGTGTCATGGTACTTAGCAGTGCAGCAAGTATTTAAGCTAGATACAGAGCACTTTATAAAACGTTTGGGGACAGTCACATAAAGGAACTAACAGCAAACAGTATTGAATGAATAGCCACTAACATAGATTATAAAAAATGCCAAGTGAAGGACTTTGACTCAGCCTCTGACACTCTTGTGGATGTAGATGACTCACTCTACAGATCAAAGAGGGAAACATCATCTTGAAGCGAGAGGTGAAGTTCCCAGTTAAAAGGAGACTTATCACCAGCACAATAGGTCAATGAATCAGACTTAGTGCAGATGTGCTGCTCAGTTACACTGCATGCTCAGAACAGTCTCACTTAATTACATGCCCTGAGTGCACCAGGGAGTTATGTCTTCAGATGTAAAGTAGAGTTGCCCTGCAAATAACTTAAGATGGATTGAGGAGAAACAGTTGTCTCTAATCAAGATACAAAAATCCAAACTCTTTTCTTTCTTTAATCATGTGTGTTTCAATAGCTTCATGTTAAGGAGCAAGGCAAGGAGAGAGAGGAGAAATGGGGATAACTGCCTCTTCTGGCTGCAAAGATTTGAAATCACATCTCTTCTGTGAATACTTTTATTACTGCACTCTAAGGTATTCTGAATACCTTCCTGAAGATAACTACACATTACATGTAATAGTTCAACAGTCATTGGACCGGAGAATATGAACATGACTTTAGAATACATTTAAGAAAATCACTTGGGAATACTCTGGTTCTACATCTGGCCCCTGCTCCATTAAAGACTTCAGATAAAAATACAGGCCTTTGGAATCAGGAATGGGATTCAGGTTTACCTCTCTTAGGCAAGTGCTCTGTTGACTAGGCTAAAACAATGCATGTTCATTCTTTGGCCTGTTGAATACATACATATATACTACCCTGGTTTATCTAAAAAGAGTAAGCTTAAATTGCTTCAAGTGGAGTAAGGAACTGAAAGGAGGCACCCTACATCCTAAATCAATGTCCTAGCCCTTGAGGTGCTGGTTAATTAAGCTTTCTCCTCCCTAAAAACTTACTACCCCCCCTTCTTTGATTTTTAATAAAAAAGGAATCATTTAAACCTAACAGAAAGACACTAAAAGGGGTGTGAAAACACATTATTTTTCCTAGTCTTTCTTAGTTCCTAGCTTAACGTACTGAGCTGTGCAATGGTTTTTGTGGCTCCCATTCCTAAAACTCTTTGTGTATTTCATAAAGAAGCTACTGCCTAATCTGGCTGTTGTAAAAGTTAGGTGCTGCAGAACTTTGTGATGTGATGTCTCCATTCCCTTTATAGACCTACAAGTAAAACGGAATGACGTGTAGGCAATGTACGTATCCTAACGTAGATGGATCTGAAGAGTGACTGAACCAGATGGGAGACATTCTCCAGTTCCTCTCAGAGAGGAAATTAATTCCAGGCTCCCACATCCTACATGAAGGTTTATCTACTCAGGTTTTGGGTTATATGGGACTTTACTGCCTTTTGCTGTTGTGCTCTATTGAAGAGCTATTTCATTTTTTATCTGAATCTATGCACACTTGAAAATTAACCCCACAGTTTTTACAGTGATGAAGGTTTAATTATAAAGTTATGGAAAAGCAAAGTAGACAAACTTTCACATATTTATGTTCAAGATAAATCAATTACTAAACCAGCCACAAAATAGACAATTGTGATCTAATTGCCTACTGATTCAGTTAAATAAAAAGTATAAAGTACCATCAGAATAATTTAAAAAATAATTGTGCCACATATATTTGTAATTCTAATCTTTTTAAATTGTAAAAAGTTTTGGGCAGGAAAGCTGGAGGTATGGGAGAGCTGAAGATAAAAGGGAATATTTAGTGCCTGAAGGAACTCTTTAAATGGGGTTAAAAGTTGACAGAAGTGAAAAGAGCATGACTCTATAAAATACTAGGGCTTCTTGTGTATTTCATTATGGAGCTGAGCAGGCAGAAGTGAGATCAATTATTTCAATAGACTTTGGATCAAGGCATAGATAATTTTAAAATAAATTATTTGAATGAATTACTCCTGAAATATTTATTTATCATTTATTCCTTCTCTGGAGTGGGTAAGAAAACTTAATATGTACGGTTTCTTTAAAGTTTTGGGATAATATATTCATGAATAATTTTTCCATTATTCACATTCCCCTACCAGTACGGCTTGAAATTTATCATACTGACTGCATGAAATACTTCTGCACAACTTGTCTGACATCAAGAGTTAGTAAATGAATGACTTAGACTTCTTTGGAAAAAAATAATCCTGAAGTATACTGGATTTCTACTATGCTTCTGAAATGAAAAAAATGAAATGGCTTTTTTCATGAGTGAAAATGACAGCATATGGAAGAGTAAGATTTTGCAGAGCAACAATGAAGAGAATAGCCTACAGAATACTTTTTAAAAGGAAAATAATATAAAAAATGACTTTTTCAACTTACGGATCCCATTATTCTACTATAATAAAGTATATATATTGAAAGAAATGGAAGAGCATGTGGGCTATGGGTCAAGATTGGCCCTGTGCGACAGAAACTGGCTATATCCCCAAGCTACGCTGAATGAAGGTTAGAACTACATCAATAGAAATTTTTTTGAAAAATTGTTAGTTTTAATAAACAAGACTGTGAACTAAATATGAGTTGAAATACCCAGAATGATTCTTTCTGTTTCTCTTCTTTTTTTTTTAATTCTAAGCTTTTCAAACTGATCAAGCAGCTGGATTGTTTGATTATAGAAAAATGATCAGCAACCACACAAAGCTCATATACACTCACATCAGTAAGTCTTTGTGAGGATCATTCAGTCATCATAAACCAAGATACTGAAAGCTTCCAGTATTTCAAGTCTGGAGAAAAAGTGAAATTCATTAGACTGAAATAGTTTCTGATAATAATTTCAAACACGGATCCTTAATAAATAGTCCACAAAATAATAACAAAAGAGAAATGCAGAGATGAGGTAATTAGTTTTGTTTTTTTGGCTGTATAAGGGTCTGTCACTTGATATGATACAAATTTTGCACTGTTTTTTCAGTCACCGCAAGGTATGATAATAAAATCATACTCCTGGTGTAATCAGGACTTGCCTACTGCTCTCCTTAACAATGTATTGGCAGCTTTTGGAGAAGCATGCACCCTGACCTGTCAAGTCTTGTGCTTTAAGTAGGAAAATCACACATTTGCCTATTTGCTCTGTGTTTTCTATCTTCTTTAGGCAGTTCTACAGTGTCTCTCATACTTACGGCTGCTGCTTCTTGGCATAATTCCTTAGCTGTGGAGGGGTTGCAGTGCTGCCCATCAGTGGAATTGGGCATGTCACTGAGCATTCAGTATGAAACTCTACATTCAAAGGAGAAGCTAGACAGCATATTCCCTGCCAGCAGTCTAGTGTCCTAACACAGCCTGCTCTATGACCTAGCATACTTAAGCGCATATTGATCCTGTGACCCCTATATGCACACACCGTACTGCACTTCTTTCTCCTCCCTTTGGCCTTATTAGGTGGATGATATATGGAATATTATGCACTGATATTCTCATGTTTTTAGTGATCTATGCATAGACAACATTCTATTGCACTATGTTTGTGCTCCTGCATGCTGCTGGAAATTAACAATGAGGTTCCTTCTACTATTTTCTTACATTCAAGATTACACCTATAAATGTTTTGGCCGTCTTTCTGCCTGTTCTGATAAAGTTTGAATCCTGTCCTTTTTCTTCTTTTCAGGTTCTGTTTTGGGGCATGATACATGACTTTCCTAGCCAGTCACTTTCCATTTATGCTTTATCTCCTCACACTAAGCCAGTATGCCACACTGAGGTGTCATTTTGGGGTGTGTTATAATATATGTGTAACCAAATGTGACATAACACAATGCTAAAAGGCATCTAGAATTACTCCCATTTCCAGACCAGGAAATTGTTGTCACTGTGAATATCCATTCATGGAGGATGCTTCTGACCTGCAATAAGTGCCCACTCTCATGTTTATTCCTGTCTTAAATAAAGATAAAGAAGCCAAAGAAAAATGGAGTCACATAAGTATCATCCTCAGATGATTATTCTGCTCTATATGATTCCAAATGCTACTACTCTTTCTACACTTTATATTGATCAGAATCTTCCAGCTTAGAAGGAAGTGAACCAAAATCATTATGACTGCTGTTTTGCAAATTCCCAAGTGTAAATGGTTATAATTAAGCACAAAGAAGGAGGAACCAATCCAGAAGTCTGGACCCAAAAGACTTGAGTTGTGATCCACTGAAGACATCCTGTGGAATTTTAAGGAAGTTACATGGAGCGGACTTCATTTTGTCTAAACAATGTGTCCACCTCAACCCCTTTTACTTTCAGAGGAAAGAGAGTCACATGCTTATGGTGCTTATCATGCTTATAACCTCTGGAAGTATCTCTTTTCTCTCTGCTTAGCATAGAGAAAACCTGGATGACCTGATGAGAATATGTGCCTCAGATTCAATTGTTCCATTTCAGCTGCCTTAATGTGAAGAAACTACCTTGTGTCTTTATGCTTCAGTTACCCATCTTTCAAATGGGTATAAAAGTTATTCTTGACTCCGGAGGGGTGTTATCAGAGCATAACTGTGGCATTCTAAATTTCAAAGGTAATGAGATAATTATCTGTAACAGATAAACAATAAACATGTCAGCATGAAAAAAACCAGGAGTGCTGAGATAT
The DNA here is from genome assembly GCF_000699145.1 of Aptenodytes forsteri. Lineage (NCBI taxonomy): Eukaryota > Metazoa > Chordata > Aves > Sphenisciformes > Spheniscidae > Aptenodytes > Aptenodytes forsteri. Next base: position 10,382,882 of record NW_008796110.1, on the reverse strand, counting down.
TTTCTAGATGGATTAGGAGTTGTAAGAAAACACATCTTTTTAGTCAGAAGGAGGTATAAGAATGCATGTAGGTGCTTTTTCATTCTGCTCATCAATAAGATTGCTAGGGGATTAATTACAATAATTAAACCAGATTTCTTTTTGTTTTATGAAATTTAAGGGGCATTTTTAACTGTATGCACCCAGAGAGTACTCTGACAGATGCCTGGCAAAAAAGCAAGAAGAGAATCATTCCTTGCCATTCACCTGGCAGAGACATGAGAAAGACCACTCTCTGAGCATGCACAAAGAACAATCTTTCTTCCTACCACCAAAATTCCTACGTAAATTCACATCTTTGCATGGGGTGCTAGTAATAGAGAGCATCCTCCCTCCTGGCTGTCAGCATGTGCATTTGAACCCCTCCTCCAAGTGGTTAGATGACACATGGTCAGGAGCTGTCAATCTGGTGAACACTCATGATTCCACTATAGTTTGTAGGGATAAAACACTGCAGAGAATTGGTTGAAGGGATTCCTACAATTCTTGTATGCAGAACCATATGGACCAGGCAGCATGAACATGTCTTTCCAAAACAGACCTGGAAAGCACGTACTGCTGTTATCTGTGTGTTACCTACATTGTGGATAAATGATGGAAGAGGTATTTTTATAGTGCATTTTACAGTGCTTATATAAGCAGTAAGTTCACTAAAAAAGTGTGTTCTCTGTATCACAAGCAGAGGAATAAGAGCATATGTAGCAGACACCATGATTTCCAAAAAGCCAGCATTATTTCATGGCTGTCTGATGAAAACCCTGCCGTAAAATAATCTCTTTCCCAGTTTGTCAGCACATTTATTTGAATAATGGAATCATTAGAGTGAAGAGTAATTTATTGTCTGAGATATGCTTAAATGCATAATGTAATGTCTTTTGTGTTTTAACAGGAATATGTATATATATGCTAAAAGGAAGGCATATTGGGATAGTTTGATAACATCATCTTCTACCTTTCTAAGACAAAACTTTATTAAAAATTATATTGAAAGGAGTTTCTCTTTTCCTGTAACATTGGAAATGAAAGTCACACATACTCCTGACTGGGATAATGTCAGATTGCTCCAAAAGTTCCACTTTGAAACCTCAAGGCAAATAAACTCCTAACTGAAAAGCTTGGAATTATTCAAAGAGACACTTAGGGCATTCTTACTTACAATGTTAAAGCATCTGTCAGGAAAGGCGCTGTCATTTGCCACCTGATCTAATTATTTCTGACAACAGATGTGAGCTACCTACAAAAACTCAACATCTTTAATACACCGATCAAATTTCATTAACAAAGCATGAATACTAACAAGATTATAAAATATAGTGCAGTTTATGCTTGACCTATAAGTAAAAGTGTGATTACATTTAATAGGTGAAAGGGCAGGTTAATTGGAGGTAAAAGTTTCATTGTTGTTCATCAGTGTATTTAAAGTTTAATTACCGCACATGCATGACACCAACTGTTTATTAACAGTCCATAATTGTATAGCAGCTATGGTAGTTAGTGCTCCTAAAATAATAAAAAAAACCCCACATTGTAAGGACTATCCAGATCAATTTGCTTTCCTGTTTCTGCAGATGAATCCAAATTTGAATTTAGAATATAGGTCAAAAAAAGCTTTACCATAGGCTTTACAGAATGTTTCTTAAGGGCATAGAATCTCAGACAGGCAAAACTGAGATTTTCTTCTAAACTATTCCAGACTATAACACCAGGGTTGGTCGAGGAAAAAGAATAAATGCCCAGAAATGCAAAAATGTTTATTCTTTACCTATCCATAGTATGCTGAGCTCTATTTTTTTATATCAAACCTTCACTTCTCCAAGCACTAACATGCGCTACAACCCCTTCAGTTCAATAAATAAATAAATAATACACCTCTCCTTGTAAATCCTTAAAATTACAACACTGAGAAAATATTTTTGCAGTAGACATATTTGATATATATCCAAGGTAAAGTATTTCTTGACACTACCACTGACTGATAAAATCTAATATATGCTTCTCGTTCTAGGCAAAATTATATGAAAAATCTCACATTATATGCATCCTTTATAAAAATATTAAATGTTTTTTTTTGTTGCAAGTGTTTGACTGTAGTTTAAATGAATGTTTGAAAATGAAATCCTTTTTAAGAAAAGAACCAGTACTTTTCACTCAGTCATTAAAATGTCACTACAGGGTATAAAGTGATTTGCTATAATTTTAAAACAATTCTATGATATATGCTTCTATATTTCTATACCTTTGAACTTAATTATCATGTACAATATACGCAATTACAACTTTCATTATAAACTGCCTTAACTGTTAACACTGTAATAAATATTGTAGATTAATTGAAAATAGCTCTTGCGTCAACTTTTACAATATTCCCAGTTATGTTGATCATTTATGCTACAGAGCTGGTCTATACTCGATTAATTGCATTAAATTAATGTATCCACCAAAATTGTGTCTACAAAAATTAACTCTCTTTGAGAATATAATGGTTTTGTGAGAACAATTGCATCTATAATACGCACATTGGGCCAAAACCTAAACAAAATACCTAAGGTGTCATTTTTCAAATTGCCTTAAACGAACTGTATCCAGAAAGTGCTGAGTACCAAACTGCGGGAATCTGGCAGGCCCTCTAGAGTATCTTAAGGTTTTCTAATGATAATAAAAATAGTGTGCCTCCTTAACATTATAAGTAAGGCTTGTTTGGTCCCCTTTGCTTCATGTTTCTGTTCCTTAAAACTTTTAAAAATAAAGCCTGAATATTTAAAAGTGGGAATGTACAAGCACAAATCTATGATGGAATCAATGTTTTTGAGTGTGTATGTGGTCATTAAGGCATCTTATTTGTGCTGCATATATTGTAGGCATAAATGATAACCAAGCAAATGTATCTGCTCAGCTGTGAATGCATAACTTCAAAATCATTCTTTAGCAAAAGTGCTGATTTCTCACAACTTCCTAGTCAGTAAATTGAAAGAACACAAGTTGCAACAAATATAAAGAATGATGACAGCTGCAGAAGCCTGTTCTATATCAGGATTGCTTCTGGCAGACTTCTAGTCAAATATAAAATGTTTTATTACTGTTTTGGTGGAATTAATTTAGAGAAGTATTGTTTTTAATTCTGTGTTAATCTCACTGATGAATACAAGTGATAATTTGTTACTAAGAAATATGAGTTAAAAGTGATAATTTAACTCCCTTGGATTTTGTGACATTGTAGAACATGACTAATAAATGTTCTAAATAAAGCCATTAAGGATATGATACAAAACAATACAGTATAAGAATAAGCATGTACTTTCAAGGATACCAGCTATGTAGGTCAACAATGAAGTCTAAGTGACCGGTTCTGTCCAACTGCCGTGCAACAAAAGTACAACATTTGGGATGAGTCTACCCTAACCTTGGTAGTTCAAATACAACACCTACCTGAAAATTTCATGTCTCTAAAGTCTACTTTGTCTTGCTTTTTTTCTATCCAGTTATTATACTGTGTAGTGACAAAGTATACTGGTACTAAAGGGAACATTTACCTTACAAAGCTTGAATGAATATGGAAGGTACAGTGTAGCTGTTTTCCATCAATTTATACTTGAATGTGGAATACCAATATCAACAAGTATTGATGAGTATTGCCAACCTCAGTCTGCAACGCAATGTTGAAGTGAAACTGTCAATATCATATCTGCCTTCAGAAAGAAAAAGGTGTCAGATCTCAGAAACAAACAAAATACCTCATTCATTTTTTTTCAAGAGAAATGAGAACGTATTCTTTATTTATTTGTATCCAATTAAAATATTGAATTCTTAGCCTGATTTTTAATACTCCTATTTTACTACAGTTGTCGTTACAGTTTGATTTCCTGCTTACCAACTCCCATTTGATTTCAGGCCACACAACCATTAGATCTTCCTTTCTAATAAAATAGAAATCCTGTCCTGTATATGCACTGAATGGGACTCATCCTTTCTTAAGGATGGGACTCCCACTACTCTTAAATCTCTATTTGCAGCCTCCTCTACTTCAGCTCTATTCTTACCTTTGTCCTCTTGTCCTTAGTCTCGTGTTCACAGGAATGCCATGCCACCTACCCATCTCTAATCATCTTCTTTGCTACAGGCAGGAATCAGCATCTTGCGGTGAGAAAAACAGCTGCAAGAGAAGCTGGAATTCTTACTCCCAGTGAGAAGTTCAGAGCAAGGAACAGGGGATAAATGAATCCGTTTCCTACATTCAGCTATCTGCTTACTACTTTTAAGAACAAGGTTAAAGCACAAGAACACCTATCCCTTCAGCAAAGCCACCTAAATTAATTTCCATTTCCTAAATTAATGAGTAACAATATATACTATCCTTGAAAATAATCTAGTTGCTAAGGATTGAGGAGCTGCTGCTTGTTCCTCTAGATTTTCTGGAAGTATCTTTTCAACAGCACCTCATTTTTCAATCATGCATTCCACAGCAAAATACTGAGCGAGTTTACCAATATTGTTAAGAAATTTCATTCTTTTTATACATAGATGTTTTGCCTTTGGTCTTCATATAAGACTTGGATTTCCTTCATGGCTTTTTTCTGCCATTCTCTTTTCTACTGTTGTTTTTAAATGTGATTTAATACTTTCCCTGAGATACGTAAAAAGTGTACTGTGTTCCTAAAATTGTGTAGACCTTAAACAGGTTTTCATTGTTCTTCAATATCCTTCCTTCTTTTTGCCTAAGTACACTCAATCTGTCAACCTCTGTTTCTGGGTGTGAAGTCCAATGTCAGGTGCATTGTTTCCTGGTCAACCTAGGAAAGCATTCAGTTCTCTCAAAGTGCAGTCTAATATTAGCTACAGGTAACACATGACAGGAAGGGCATGTTTAGAGGAGTTTGCTTGCACTGACCTTAGAAATCAGAAGTTGAAGGAGCCTTTTAAATTTTCTAAATATGCTTGGTTTTGTTTTCATTTCTCTGTTTCTTACTGAACTAAAGTACTAAGGTAATAGCGTTTTCTTAAAAGGGAAGAGTTTGGTGACTTCCTCTTGTGTTGAATACAGACCTTTCACTCTCACAGTCTGGCCCTCACTGACAAGGTACAGAAACTCGTATGTCTCATCCAAACTGCATGCAGATATTATTTAAAAAGTTCTTAACTATTTTTGTCTGAGAGTCTTGGTTGACTCTCCATACAGCTCAAAATCATCCAGATAGAAGTATCTCAAAAAACAGTTTGCAGAGTGAAGCTGAGACTTTTTTTTCCTCAAAGGATGACTAATGATGAGTCACAAATGATTAAAAGCAGACATGAAAAAGAGCTCTCTTGGAACATTCCTTGATAGTTAAAAACAGTACCCTGGCTTGAAAAATAATGATATCTGAATAGTGAGATCTCTCTTCCACATAGTCATAGAGGTATTTATAAAATAATTTGCTTGTAATTCCTTGTTGTTCCTTATTCCCTCTATATCAATATGAAAATGGAATCAGATCAAAGGTCATTTTGTAGTTTATGTACATTGTTATAAACTGTCTTTTTTCAGGAATGAATAGTTGATATAATAAACTTGCCAATCAGTCATAGGATTTTTCATTTCTTTTTTTCAGCACATCAAATATCCATGCATTGTTGGTCACAGATCTCATCTGACTGAAGCAAGCTGTTTCCATATCCTTGGGACACTTGTAGTAGGTTGGCAAATTAATAACAAGTTGAGTGTGATTCCACTCTTCTGTTCTGCTGTGCATATGCAGCAGTAAGTTCTCCTTGTAAAATTGTCTGAAAATGTTTTGCTAGGCACTAGCATGGAAAATATTCAAACTAAAAACAGTGGAATACACTTACGCTTGACGCTAGCAAAATTTTTGTTTTCTTGAAAGTGCTTTTGACCTCCTTCATTATAAAGTTTTCTGCTATTGAATATGATGTACAACATAAGCATCTTTAGTGACTCCTCATTGTTGCTGTGGTCAACTGGTGTATCAGTTTCTATTGACATTCCAGAGATGTCTTGAAGTGACAATCCTTCATTAAAAATTAAGTGGCATTTTCTGTTTGCCTTCCATTATCAGACCTCTTCATTTGAATTAGTTAGCTATTTGCTTCTCTCGGTGATGTCATACAGTGGTAATTGGTGTAGTGCTTGATTGGCTTCCTTTACATTTTGCATTCTTATTATTTATGATTATTAGTATTTATTATTCCTGATATTAACCATAATGTGTTCAAAACATTGGCCAGTTGGATCAGGCTAGTGAAACTATGAATATCACATAACTAACAACAGCAAAGTGCTTCAGTGAAGAGCTTAGGAGTAAGTCAAATGTGAAACAAAAAGTTATTCTAATCATCTCGGCAAATAGTTGGAACTAATAAATACACCTTGAGTAAATCAATCTTTATATGAAAAAGGAAAAACATAATGCAGAAACTGAACTTGTGATGTGGAGAAACTGTGACAGCTAGGACAGCAAATCCCTCAGCTTAATAAAGCTTCCTTTTCAGAAGTGTTTCTTGACATTCATCCTAAATTTTACCTCTTCTGAATGGTTCCAGTTTCATTTAGCTATATCACACTTTACTAAACTGAATAATTCGTCTTCTTGCAAGCATTTATTGCCTCCAAGTATAGGACAAGACTTGTAAAGAGCAGCTTGACTCCAGGATTAATTCCTCTGCCCAGTACCAGTGAAAATTCAGTGAAGGGCCACTAGCAACTCCTACATTAATCCTTTGGTTGACAGAGACATGGGTTGTAGACAGGGAACTTTACACCCTCTCAGTTCTCTTGTGTTGGCGTGGTCTCCAAAGTTTAAGGGTATTCTGTATTTTACAACTAAGTGGTATGGGGTACGGTGGCTGACTTAAGATATTGGGAACATTCCTCACAAAGGGAAAGACTGGTGTTTGGGGAAGAATTAAGTCTAATCAGATTCTAGATCATTGTGTGCTCCTCTACTTGCTGTAACCCTTAATATTTCTTCCCCTAAATTTTGTGTTAAAGGTCATGTTTTATATTCTTTGTACATTCATAAAATACTATATCTGCATGTATAAATAGAACAAAAACTATCCTAACAAAAGAAAAAATCTTTTAAAAAGAATTATTAAGCTAATGAAATGTTAAGGCTGATGAAAACTTGTCCTGATTTTGGCAGGGATAGAGTTAATTTCCTTCCTAGTAGCTGGTACAGTGCTGTGTTTTGGATTTAGGGTGAGAACAATGTTGATAACACACCGATGCTTTAGTTGTTGCTAAGTAGTGCTTACACTAGTCAAGGGCTTTTCAGCTTCCCATGCTCTACGGACTGAGAAGGCTGGAGGTGCACAAGAAGCTGGGAGGGGGCACAGCCAGGACAGCTGACCCCAACTGGCCAAAGGGACATTCCATACCATGTGACATCATGCTCAGTTGATAAACTGAGGAAAGCTGGCCGGGGGGGCCGCTGCTCGGGGACTGGCTGGGCATCGGTCAGTGGGTGGTGAGCAA
>NW_008796110.1:10366215-10375251 GCF_000699145.1 Aptenodytes forsteri | reverse complement strand
GGGGGAAGGAAGTGAGCGAGCAGCTGTGTGGTGCTCAGTTGCCGACTGATGTTAAACCATGACAAAGCTAAAAATTAGTCATGCATATAGAAGGAATACCTTTACCTTACCATGAACAGAAAACTTCAAAAAAAGTTACAAGAACCATCCTTGAAAAGCGTAATCTATCTCATATTTCTTTCTTTATGTGTTTTTTTGGGTTTTGTTTTGTTTTCATAAGACAGCTGTATTTTCATAATAAATCAAATTGTAATTGCCTTTTTGAAAAGGAAGAGGGAGGGATGGTGACAGATGATTCTCTCCTAAACCCATGACTTTTCTTATTAAACTTCTAAACAGTTCATCTAGAATTACATCTAGAATTTTCAAAGAAATTCTAATATAGCTGGTTTTCCTAAGTCTTATTGCTCACCTGTGATTTTTATCAAGTGTTTTACACTATTTCTATACAGAACAGCTTTCTGCTTCTGCATAGAGAAGATCTGAGAATCCATGATTTAACACGGCATCAGTAGGACAAATATGGGATATATCAGTCTGTACTACTAAACACTGTCCTTGAGGAATATGTCTTCTGCTGGACAGAAGAAAAGGGAAAGAAGAAGATCTGACCATTGCATATGGTGGTCAGTAAATATTTTATTAAAATTATGCAATATGAAAGGAAAATATTCTCTTTTTTTTAAAGTCATAATTCCAAGGATTTCGTCCCTAATGACCTTAAGAAAAATAGCACAACACATGCAACTATAAGATTATGTAAAAAAGAAAGTCAGAACTGATGAAAATGCACAATTAGGGTCATTTACAGAAACATATTGAGAAAATATTTTTTTTATTTTTACTTGTAAGAATTTTTCTTTAAAAATAAAATAATATTTACATTTCAGAAATAACTTTAATAAAGTAGGGCCTTAATAAAGTGGGAAATGTCTTTGCAAATGAAATGTTTGTTTTTAACCTTCAAATATGTTTCTTTTTTACTCATCATTACATACACAGAGCTACAAGGAAATATCTTTATGCAATTTATCTATATTAAAAAAAGATACAGTGCCACCAATTATGGGATCCAAATTATTGATGTTGCTTCAGTGGCTGAATATGAATCTGCCCATTTTCTAACAAGAAAAATTATATGGCTACATTTAACTTCTGTGTTTCCCTCTAATAAAAAATGTGGAATTATTTCATAACAGCTGCAGTATTCACTTAAAAAAGTAAACACTAACACATTTGCCATCTGGTTTAGTGACTTTTTATGATAGTTAAGAGCTGTCATTCTCTGGTAACTCCAGATTTACTATCTGAAGTTGACATTACAACTCTGATTAGCTTAACACTTGTTATCTATGCTGTAGAATAAGCTGGCCAACATTTCAAAGAAAGTCAGTACTCCAGCAGTTATTGAGAAAGAGCTAAAATTAAAGTATTCTGGGCTTGGCAATACACTTTGTGTCTCCTTTTTCTGTCCCTCATTGCTGCAATCCAGCTATGTACCGCTATAGATAAGAAAAGCACTACTACAAAAATTGCCAAAATAATATTAAGCACTGGGCTTAGCAGGCCTTCAAGCTAATACCACCTCAATATGAGAAAGGTTTGCTATCACATTTGTCCAACTGGAGTACAATGAGGCTGGGGAAGAGTTTTGCACACCTGCATGCATGGGAGTCCTCAAACTGGCAACCTGATGTGGCACTGAAAAGGCTGGCCTAATGGCCATGCTTTGCATTATTAAACTGAGGATTTCTGAAATTAATGCAAATGCATGCCTGTCTGAAATATTGTTTGCTGTTCATATTGCAGACATATATTTGCTGAGTTCAATGCTATTAATATCATAGAGTCCCTGCCTTTCCATTCCCTAAGCGTCTTTCATATCTCCTGCTGTGCTCACGGTGTGCCCTATGCTTTTATTTTATACAGTGACTCCATTTCCCAGTATATACTGTAGCTTCTGGGAAACCATTCATAACTAGAACAGTTTAATACCCATAATAAATATTTGTAATATAAATTATTTGATGTATAATCCTGTTCATTACAAAATTACTTTCTTCATGCATTTTTGACTAGCTTTAGTGACAGTTAGAAGCACCAAAATATTAATGAAAAACAGTATGCTATAAAACAGCATGTTACACTGAACCATACATTTCTTAGAGACATGATCATGGGCAACTCGTTTTAGGTGACCCTGCTTGAGCAGGAGATTTGGACCAGATGACCTCCAGAGGTCCCTTCTAACCCCAACCATTCTGTGATTCCATGAATTAAATGTTATAACAAATAGTCTAAGTAAAATAACTTTCTGTTCATTTGTTGACTGAATTCCACAACCAGTACAGAAGAGAAAAAACAACTACTTAGCGATAAAATTACAAGAAACAATGTTTCAAAGGAAAATAGGAAATTATTATATGCAGTAGATCAGACAGTTTTTGCTTCTACCAGATATACATTGTTTTCACTCATAATCAAAGTTGCTTTATTAAGCAAGATTTTTCTAGACACAGAAATGACCACAATATTGCAACACTATTTTTGTGTTGGTATTGTGTCCATATTAATTATTCATATATTTTGAGTCTTTCCTATATTAGATATTTGTGAAATGGTCTACACTTAAGTACCTGACTAACCACCACCAATTTGTGCTATTAATTTTTCTTCCTTAACTTCCTTCTAAAACATACTGGCTGATTTGTTTTGGTTTGGTTTGTTTCTTTTAGTGGAATATTCCATTTTGGTATCTAATTCAAAATACTCATGTTGTTATTTCTGTTCTTATTGCTTCTTCCTGATGGAGTACTTCATACAATATTATTTTACATTTCAAATATATAGTTATGATCATTAGTTGCCTTGGTGATGAATGTGTTGTGTACGTGAGGGACAATTGTGTGCATTTTGCTCATGTATTGATGTAGATTATAATCTGTCAGGAACATTCTATGTATCAGACCTTTACTGGAAGAAATGTCAATAATGAGCATTATGAGAACAGTAACAAAAAAAAATATCTTTGAAGTTTCTATTACACACGCATTTTTTCAAGACAAGTTCATTAAAAGGTCCACTACAATTTTGCAACAGAAGTCTGCATCTTTGGGTCATCTTAAAGTTTCTTTAACACACCTTAGCAAGAGAAGCTCACTGTGAAGATGAAGGCACAAATACATTGATCACACCAAACAAAGCTGAGATTTACTGCAGAGGTCAAAGAGGATGAAAACCCAAATCGTTAGCTATGATGCTAAAACAGTGTTACAGCTCCTCAGTTAGGAACTGTGGGAAGGGCGGCTAACACATCCATCATTTATATTTCAAAGGAAAAGCACTAAGCCATTCTCAGGTCTCTGACAGATAGTCCAGACCTCTGAGTTCCCATTTCAAAGTGGAGTTGAAATAATCAAGTGGCTAAGATTGAGGGAAGAATTTCAGGCACACTCTTCTGCGTAGCATTTCTGTTTGAGTTGATTGCTCAACTTATGTTTTTAAGTGACTTTTCTGAACTGCTAAACTCTTTTTGTTTGCTGAACAAAAAGAATAGGGACCTAAATTTCTGCTCTGCATTCTACATCAGGTCCAAGGTAGTTGAAACATTGTACTGAAACATACATAATTTTTATTATCATAAAATATATAATTTTATTATCATAAATATTTTCTCAGATTTCAGCTGCTATTTAAAGAATTCAATAATAGCACCCTGTAGATACATCCCCCATTTCTTTAAGGGCCGTATAGTGACCTCCATATTCATATCAGGAAGCAGTTATTTTCATGAGCAGTCTCCATGGAATTTAAGTGCTTACAGCCTGGCCCTGAAAGACGAGTACAATAACTAAGTCCTAGACTTCTCAACTAGAATTCAGTTTAGCTGCCTTTAAGGGAATTGTCTTGTGACATACTTCTTTATTACAGACACTTTGTTCTCAAGAAACTTTAGATTTTATAGTGCTGGCTCTGATAATACTAAAAGAAATACAATAGATGGAGACAGTCACCCGGTAAGAAATAAGTATGAACAGGAAATTGTGAAAAACTGCACTCTCGTTCTGTAACTGGCATGAGATATCTTGCATGAGCTGATGGAGCCATTGAGCAGAGCTCTCGCCTGAGCTCATCTCTGATTGTACGTTCAGATGGGTCAGGTCAAGTGTGCTCACCACAGCATGACTCTGCATGTTTTGTGGCCCTGTTCTGGAAATCCCTCTAATGTCATGTCCAACCAATTTTATCAATTTCTTAAATAATTCACAAAGTTTCTGCTGCATTTTCTTTAAACGCTCATCTCTTGCCCACTGACAGCATGCTCAACCTTTTAATTCTTCTTGTAACTTACGTCTTAGATGAGCAGTTCGTGTTCTAACCCATTAACAGACAGGAGAGTGGCACACCTTAGCAATTTTTTACAACAAACTTAAGACTAATCAGTATCACAGAACTGGCAACATCAGTACTGCCACTCTCTCAGCCTTGTACTTTCTCAGGTATTGAGGGTTGCAGCTATTTCTGCCGATATGGGGAGCACTTCTGCATTGCGATGCCATTTTTTTCTTTGTTTACACAAAAACTGTTTTATTACCTTTTTATTTTCCTTGTTTTGTAACATTTCTTCCTTGCATCTTACTGAATATATAAATTAATGCCAAATATGAGTTTATCCTGAATAGCTCAGCAGATTATGTGCAAATTAAACTATAATGCTCTTCCTTCAGAAACCCATGCTGGGGGAACCATAGTCTTCTAATGAGCACGGAGGGACCATTCGTAGCCTCCCAAGAAATTCAGGACATTTTACTGTTTAAACTTGTGAGTATAATCTTCATAAAGGGTTATGAGCTGTTGCATGTATTGGGGCAAATTAAACCTTAAAATAACCTTTTTAAAATCACTGGAATTACTCTAGGGATGCATGTAGTCTATTGTGCATGATTTAGGTGATTCCCCACTTAAAAGAAAACTTCTACTGTAATTTGGTTAAATTTCACTGAATTCACAGCACAAATATGCAAAGGGGAAGGGATCTTGGGCCCTAGGAAAAAAATTCCTCTTTTTGTCCTTAGCACATTGTTTAGTATACAGATCCCTGATAGAGTTGATAACATGTTTATATAGTTATTTATATTTTCGGTTTTATATAACATTTTTACAATGGGAAAGTTCTATTCTTAAGAATCTTTTTGTATTTTGAAGGGGAAAGAAGCTCATTTTATCAAAACTTCACTAAAGAAATCCACTTTTGGATCCAGGATCCACTTTTGTGGAAGAAAAATGAATAATGGGATATCCATTGGAAATACAAGAGAGGTAAGTCAATTTTCCCTGCCATATTATAAGATGTGGTCTTCTTCAGTAAGTGGCTATTGCGGATGTGTCTCTTTCAGTCTCACTAACCAGAACTTTTATTTACAAAAATTCTGAATTATTTTCAGGCCACAGAGAGAACTTCTAACCAAATGATTAATCAGATTCTTAACCTACTACAGCACTACCATTTTGCTCTCTTGGATCTTTTCAGTCAGCCTAGCCATGTGTGAAAGACCTCTGAGAAAAGTAATGCTTTGAGCTGGAATTGCTTGACCTGATCCTTAAAATGAGCACCATAAACCCCACCAAAATAGCATCTAAAGGCTCCGTTCAGTTTCCTAAACAGGGGCATCGAGTGCTATTCGAGATTTCTCAGGGACTTGAAAAATCTGCAAAGTACCATAGAAAATATAAAATAATTCTTTACTGGCTTTCACACACAACATATATCTAAAATTTAAGAAGCTATTAGCCTAAGCATTAGTGTGCTCATTACTTCAGCTAAGACACCTGAAGGGTCTTTGTCGGTCAGGCAGCCATCAGTCAGAAGAGCTTCCACTGCTCTCTGGGACAGATCCGCAGTGTTGCTGAGTTGCCGTTTTCCACCAGCTCTCTCGACAGTGATGACTTGACACCATGATTTCCAACTAGGCTGAATATCATCCCTGCTTCTTTTTTCCTTTAGGATTTTGTACCTTCGTATGTTACATAAGGTTTATATAGTTTGTTTTTGAGGTATCAGGAATGAACCACTTCATTGTACAAAAAGACTGGGAATTTCAGTAGATAGCCTGCCTGGTTGGCCAAACAAGGAGTTTCTTGATGAACTGAATCACAAAAAGGGAGCATAGAAAAGGTAGAATCAGGAACAGGTAAAGAAGGGGGAGGAGCATAAGAGTATTGCTTGGGTATTTAGGGACAAAATCAGTACAAAATTCAGCTGAAGCTAAGGTGATTGAAGGACAGGAAGGGTAAAAAGAAGAGATTCTACAGGTATGCTAGCTGCAAAAAGTAGTCCAGGAAAAGGAGACAATCTAATGAAAGACAATAGGGAAAAGGCTCAAATATCTGACCCCTTTTTTGGCTTGGTTTTCACAAGCAAGTTGCACTCTCTAGTTATACTCTTATTTCCCAGCAATTAAGCAAGGCTGTAAGGCAATCATTTGGCATGCAGAAGACTGAGGGCAGAGCCCAAATTTTCCCTGAATTATTCCCTTCACTGCCTGGAGCACAGTTTCTGGGTCCCTTTCATGTCCTTAGCTGAGCAAACTGCCCCTCTGTCTATTAATTGCCTTTGTTGGCCATGCTCCCACTTACCAGCTAAAGAGGTGTCCAGACAGACATTGCAGACAGATGGGAGACCGGTAGTCCTTAAGCAGCAGTCAGTGAAAAACCAAGAGTGCAGACCTTTTTTAAACAAGAACCTGCCTATGAGGAAAGAGCTAACAAAAACTGTCAGTTGTGGCAGCCCCTAGAAGCTGTAAAAAGTAACTGAAAGCCCATTTTTTAATAAAAGCAAAAACCAGGGAAAAAAAAAAATCAGACAAATAAGTGAACAAGTTCCACAGAAACTTCAGGGTGCAGTATGGGGGAAGGACGGAGAAAAGCTGTGGAAAAACAAACAAACAGAAAACCCACCCCACAAGAAAACTTCACCTAAATAAGTAAATACATTAATAAACCTCAAAGAAACTGCTGGACACCATCAGGAAAAAAATGTCCCAACTCACCCCCCAGTGCATCATCTACTGAAAAGCAGGGGAATACAAATCAGAAAAAGCTACCCAAAACCCCAGTAACTGCCTTTCCTGCCACCAAAAACCTTTGGTTATTTTGCATAGCTTAAGACAAATATTGGTTTCTTTTACAATATTTCAAAATACTTCTTTTACCAGGATAATCCCTATAACATTTCACTTTAAAGAAGAACTGATATCATCTTTGTTCATTGCTTCAAAGGCTATCTCAGCTGTACATCATAAGCAGAGTATCTTTGTATAGCTGGCATTTCATTGTTGTACCAAGCACTTACTCTTTTCACTTTTATCTGTGGTAAATAATTGTTCAAGACTGCTATTGACCTTCTGACATTGGTTATGCTTCTTCCAAAATACTAAATCTGCTTCTGAATTCAGTCTCAGTCATTCCAGACCAACTACCTACAAGAGCAGTGCTGACACTGCAAGCTGTCATCTTACACTGTTGGTCAACACTGAACAAAGAATCACACTGGGGTTTGCACATACAGAAACAACGTAAGCCAAAGTGTCAGTAGTCAGTGGTGTGAGGGTAGGTCATGTAGGCAAACTGTCCCTGGGTCTTCCTTATACTTCACATTAAAGGGTTGCCTAGGGTCTTCAAACAAAGCCTGTGATGGATCTTACGTCGAACTTTGGGTCAGCTGTTTCATTAAAGAGCTGCAACTTTACCTACAGAACTTTTGGAGAGATTTGAAGTTGAAAGACCCAATGATTCTGCAGTCATACATAAGTAAAACTTACACTCAAACCTCAACTTTCATATATACACATATAGGCATATAAGTATGTATATGTAGATGTGTATATATACGTATGTATTTGCAGCTGTATATAAAAAGATGTATATACATCTATGTTTATATATACAGACGCACCTTCATCTTTGTCTTTCCAGCATTGCGATCACAGCAACATTAGGGACAGTCCTGGTGGTATCTGGGAAGATAATCACCATTGTGGGTTTAGTCCCATTAGCATGCTGTTATTTGAGAAAATAATAATTGTCACTTATGCTTCAAAATTCCCTGAAAAAGGTGTTCTCTAAATAATTTATATTCACTCTTCAGAGTTTTTACTGGAAAACCTGCTTTATTTTTATTTAGATTTATAGTTGCTTGTGCTAGATTTTCCTTTCCTGTAGCATAGCATATTAACTAGATTGTTGACCGAAGTGTTTATGAAAAATGTTAGCATGGGACTGGGTTTTGATGGAAAGCTCAGTGGTAATTTAATGTAAAGAACAAACAATAATAAGAAATTTAGAGAGAAAAGGCTAAAATACATATTGAAGTCTTCCCACTCTTTGGGTAGTTGAAGAAATCTTGTCAAGGATAAGAATTTTCTACACTTTTATATACTCTAAAATTGCTTATACTCAATGTGAAATATATGTGCATGGTCCACAATGTATTATTAAGATGATCTATTTTTTTTAATATTTATATCTCAAAATGCTTTTTCTATTATGTTGTAGTCATTTCAAATTTTCTCTGTCTAAGGGTCTGTTTAGCAAGATTTTAACCCAAAATAAATGCTGACTGCCACACTGTAACCTTTTTATTTTATAAAATACAATTATTCACAGTCACATCAGTAGACTTGGAACTTTATATACGTGAATGTACTCCATAGCTTCATCCTCTGTCTTTATCAATGTATTCATATATGCTGCTATGTGTGCTGTTAGCCTTGTCTTTAATTCCATTTACTATTTAGATGAAGATAAAATGCATTTCAGGAATATATAACCATATCCATTTTCCTTTTGATAAATTATTTAGCTTATGTTGCACATAATAAAGGAACAGTAATCATTGGACCTCTGTAAGGCCTTTGACATGGTCCCCCACAACATCCTTCTCTCTAAACTGGAGAGAGATGGATTTGATGGGTGGACTGTCCGGTGTGTGAGGAATTGGTTAGATGGTCGCATCCAGAGGGTAGTGGTCAACGGCTC
>NW_008796110.1:10364159-10365357 GCF_000699145.1 Aptenodytes forsteri | reverse complement strand
ACTTTCATATATACACTTATAGGCATATAAGTATGTATATGTAGATGTGTATATATACGTATGTATTTGCAGCTGTATATAAAAAGATGTATATACATCTATGTTTATATATACAGACGCACCTTCATCTTTGTCTTTCCAGCATTGCGATCACAGCAACATTAGGGACAGTCCTGGTGGTATCTGGGAAGATAATCACCATTGTGGGTTTAGTCCCATTAGCATGCTGTTATTTGAGAAAATAATAATTGTCACTTATGCTTCAAAATTTCCTGAAAAAGGTGTTCTCTAAATAATTTATATTCACTCTTCAGAGTCTTTACTAGAAAACCTGCTTTATTTTTATTTAGATTTATAGTTGCTTGTGCTAGATTTTCCTTTCCTGTAGCATAGCATATTAACTAGATTGTTGACCGAAGTGTTTATGAAAAATGTTAGCATGGGACTGGGTTTTGATGGAAAGCTCAGTGGTAATTTAATGTAAAGAACAAACAATAATAAGAAATTTAGAGAGAAAAGGCTAAAATACATATTGAAGTCTTCCCACTCTTTGGGTAGTTGAAGAAATCTTGTCAAGGATAAGAATTTTCTACACTTTTATATACTCTAAAATTGCTTATACTCAATGTGAAATATATGTGCATGGTCCACAATGTATTATTAAGATGATCTATTTTTTTTAATATTTATATCTCAAAATGCTTTTTCTATTATGTTGTAGTCATTTCAAATTTTCTCTGTCTAAGGCTCTGTTTAGCAAGATTTTAACCCAAAATAAATGCTGACTGCCACACTGTAACCTTTTTATTTTATAAAATACAATTATTCACAGTCACATCAGTAGACTTGGAACTTTATATACGTGAATGTACTCCATAGCTTCATCCTCTGTCTTTATCAATGTATTCATATATGCTGCTATGTGTGCTGTTAGCCTTGTCTTTAATTCCATTTACTATTTAGATGAAGATAAAATGCATTTCAGGAATATATAACCATATCCATTTTCCTTTTGATAAATTATTTAGCTTATGTTGCACATAATAAAGGAACAGTAATCATTGGACCTCTGTAAGGCCTTTGACATGGTCCCCCACAACATCCTTCTCTCTAAACTGGAGAGAGATGGATTTGATGGGTGGACTGTCCGGTGTGTGAGGAATTGGTTAGATGGTCGCATCCAGAGGGTAGTGGTCAA
>NW_008796110.1:10332721-10363517 GCF_000699145.1 Aptenodytes forsteri | reverse complement strand
GCGACAGAACAAGGGGGAATGGCTTTAAACTAAAGGGGGGTAGCTTTAGACTAGATAGAAGGAAGACATTTTTTACACTGAGGGTGGTGAAACACTGGCACAGGTTGCCCAGAGAGGTGGTGGATGCCCCATCCCTGGAAACATTCCAGGTCAGGCTGTCCGGGGCTCTGAGCAACCTGATCTAGTTGAAGATGTCCCTGCCCACGGCAGGGGGGGTGGACTAGATGACCTTTAGACGTTCCTTCTAACCCAAACTATTCTATGATTCTATGATTGCCCATCAGCACCTTTTGTGTTTTTGTGGCAGTGGGAGCTGGGACACATGCTTCATTGCAGAAAGCACTACAACAATATTTATGTTTTGTACTGTCAATGTCCTTGGTGAGGAAAATCTGCTAAAACTGCACATTCATAATCACTAGACTGTAAAGCAGAAGATAAAAAGTCATTTTATATAAGCTATTTTTTTTATTTAATTCACCAGTGCAATTCTTAATTATCTCATGATCTTTTTAACTAACTTGCTTGCAAGAGTCAACTGCTTGTGCAGTGACTGTTTCTGTGAAAGCAAGAGACCTATCTGGTAATAGAGTTGAGCAAATAACATTCCTGTGATCTGTATTTCTTCTCCCGAAAAAAATCTAAAAATCAGAAAATTTACCCCCAAATCAGACTGCCTTTGAGATGTGCCTCACAGGGACATTGCATATTCTGCTCAGGGGAGAGCAGAGCAGGCACAGTGCATGACATCCATAATCCAGGCAGTGCAGGACTAACAGCTGGGGGAAAACATATTGCCCTTACTGTGGAACCATGCCTCCACCAGGACCTCCCTTTTGCTTTGGTATTCATTTTGGTATTCATTCAGGGCTGCCCCCCCACCAGTGCAGCGGCCTTGCTGCAGTACTGCCTGCCACATTGAGACTCCTGACCCAGGTGCTGCAGCACACACGTGCTCTTCATTTATTCTGCGGGTTGGATACACAATCTGTTGGCTTGAAAACTGGAGTGAAAAGTAACAAGTGGGCTGGCTTTCTCCTTTTCTAAATGAGATCATCTTATTTATGTGTATTTGTACAGAAGAAAAGGGAAGGCAGAAAATTAGGACAGACTTTCCCTTCAACATAATGTCTGAGCGTATTTCACTGGTTTCCTCCTTTTCCATTTTTTTCCTATCAGTTAGGAAAATCGGATGAAGAAGAATTATGGTCCTATGTGTGCTGAGGAGAAAAACGATTTTTCTGTTACTTCCTGTTAGATGTACTGACCCTCATTTTATGGAAGTACAAGATGAAACTTTTGTTTCACTTGAAAGGAGGTGCTGGTGGAAGCCAGCCATGCCAACATCACAGCTGTACACTTTCTCCCTTGGCTGCGTACCCAAAGCCATCAAAGCTCTTTTTAATCGCTGGCCAGCCAGGATAGCTCTAAAGGAACTGAAGCGTCGATGCAGATTAGGCTTAGTACTGAGAAAGATTTGCCCCCTTATACATTTTGCAAATTTACTCTGAAAAGGGATAGAATAGGCAGTGATGTACATAATGATGCAACGTGCTCCTAAAGCTATAGCTCTTTAACAAAATTTGCATGTAGTTCTGTTTATGTGTCATGAACAACTTGAATAATTTAATTTCCTTACCAGAACCTCAGCTGTTCTGGTAATTAACCTCATTCTTAACTGGGGTTAGCAAGATTACCCAGTGAAGTTTTCACACTCCCTTTGCTACTCCTATTTACACTAGTTAAGAATATCACCCAACAGCTTATGTAATTATATCTTTCAGTGTTTCACTGATCATTTTGCATTCTGGATTTTTAGGAAAGAGAATGGAAATTAATTGCTTTAGGTATTTTGTAATTAAAATATTCAATTTAACTTGTGAAGTGTTAAATGATAAAGGAAATCTTATTAAAAATTATTTTAACAAGTAAGTATTATTTTAATATCTATTTTTGCAGCAAAATAGAATTGTTAGCCCAAGGTCCAAATAAATTCAACAGGATTCTTTCAATTATATTGCTCTGATTTCAGATCATCTGCCAAACCTGATCCTACAGATGGATCCCCAAGTTCAGAGCCTACTTCAGGTTACCTGTCTGCTCCATGAGCTAAACTGCAAACTGACCTGAATACTCCATTACAATGCATTGGGTTTAGCTCTGTTCCAGGAACAGTGGTAATTATATTTAAGTTTTACAGATAAACAAAGCATTTTTTTTTCTGATGTAAATATTTTTTTATTCATAACAGAAAGGAATAAGAAAATATGCAATTATCAAAATCCCACACTTTGCATAAGAATATTTTATGACGCTTTTTTGTAAAAAACAAGTAAACATTCAGTTAAAAGAATACAAGTCTATCTGAAAATTAATATTTAAAAGATTTTCATCATTAAAACAAGATTTAAATTATAAGGCAGCTTTAGCTTTATTTCTTATTAGTGCTTTCTGTGTACCTTACTGTCATCTAGATGATTTTCTTTTAAAAATATAGCTTAAGACCTTCAATATTAGGGCTGATGACACTCCTGCAAAAATCCTGCGATGGTTGTTTTGTACCATTTGTTTTTCCCTCATTACTGTCAGCTACAGCTATAGAGAAAACAAAGAGTTCTTCAAGCTCTAGAGTGGCAAAATACTACAAAGGGAGAGAGGACCTGCTCTAGTACAGAATTTTTGAAGTGTTTCAGACAATCATGAGAAAACACATTATATTTTAGCTCTGTTAAGTAAAAACACATTGCATTTTTATTTACTTAACAAAGCTAAAATGCATTCATATATTCTTTCCTTATAACTGGGATCCCCAGCTTTGCAGTGCAGAGTTTAAACTGATTCCTAAAGTATCTTCTAGCTCAGTCTGCACCCACACAATACAACCCACACAGATATGAAATAAAATCAATGTTCATGAGAATTTCTGTACTCAAAGATTTTTAATTAGAGTAAAATATTCACCAACATTATTTTGAATTTTTTTTTTTGCATTTTTTTGAAGATGATTTTTTCTTTTTTCTTTCTGAAGGCATTAGACCAAATAGAAATAATAATGTATATTATATCTTGATATATAGTATTAATTTTTGTTTCTTTTTAATAGAAAGAAGATATCCAGTTGATTTAAAATTTTCACTTTGGTATTAGTTTTGCAAACATTTTTATTCCTACTAGCGGTTTCCCATGAAAATATCAGTTTTGACAAGAAATCTTTCTATGCAAAAAATTTCCAGTAAGATCTCCATAGTTCTTTACTGAAAAGCATGGATAAGCAGCTTATTGTGGTTTACTAGGGTCTTTTTGCCAGTTTTGCTCTTTTAAGCAGCAAAAAGGAAACTGCAGACTAAACGATACCAACTTTTTAATTCTTGCTTGTGAGACATTTTTCAATCCCTGCAAAGACATTTTGTTCCATATAAAGTAAGTAAAACTGGAAGAGTTAACTTCCACAGTATTGAGAGACTTTAATTGTATTAGCTGCTGACAAGAGGATAATATTTTTAAGTAACATAAAATCAGCTCACTGATTGACAGAGCATTCATACAATAAAGTAAATGCAAGAAAAATCCAAAGTAGAGGAAGTCATAACATTCAAGCAAGCTAAGAGGAAATTTTTTCTGAATAATCATCAAAAATGCAAGCAACTAGAAGGCTAAAAAGCAAACATATAATGAAGAAAGTACTATGGAATATATTTTAATGGGATTTTTTTTCATCTCTTCATTCTTTTCATTTACACTAGCAGAGTTACCCCTAAGACTTTCTCCCCCAGGTGAAAAGGAATAGAAGTATTTTAGTTTACGTCAGTTTGTCTCACTTTGTCCTCACAGAAGGTAATGGGTACTACATGGCCAATAACTTGTAATCTTTGTTTCAGAAACAGATATAGTTTCAATACAGTTCTGAAATACATGCCTTGTGCTCATAAGCATATCAGGCCCCCAAAAGTATGAGGCTACCTTGAAATCATATAGTGCAGGAATAATTTTGCTTTTCTTATTTGCCTTCTCTTTTTTCAGCTTCTAAAACTCTGAAATCTGAAAGATATTTGTAAAGGAAGGCAAAACTAAAACGTCATTATGATCACAAATCGGTAGGTCATAAATAAAATGCCAGGTGTTGCCACTAATGAAAACTGCAAGAGTTGAAAGTTCTGATTTAAAGCAGTCAGAGGAAGAACATATTTTGTGATTTTTAATCAAGAAAAGCTGCCTCCTTGAACAGGATGCTTAAGAAGGCTTCCCCAATCATTATTGTACACTAATCCAAAGGCTATTTACACTCTGCCTCTGCTCAATAAAATGCTGAAGTTGCATTTTCTATGCATAGCACTGAAGTTTACAGTTAGGATGATCAGCTGAGCAGCCTGAGAGTGGTGCAGGCTGCAACATCTTAGGAATGGCAATATCCATGCTTTTCCTTAGTTTATCTTGCTTTCTGTATGCACTTCAGCACAAAGACCAGGCCTGAATTCATACAAATGGACTTGTGCAGGTAATTTCCCAAGCAATGTAAGAATAAGGTTTTGTTAGGGGAACACTTTCATTTACTGAGGATAATATGATTTGTGTATCGCCTTTGTCTATCTTTTGGCCTCATTTAATGTAACAGACAATGTTATACATTAACATATTAAAATGGAATATGGAGATTAGATTCATGAACAAGAGCTTAACAGTTTGGTACAGAGAAATGACGTCGTACAGTACTGTGAGGAGATACTGACTCAGGCAATGAACGTTGTGTGGCTGGATGACTGCAGAAGCCCATGCCAAGTCACCAGATTTAATGTAGCTTTTCAGCTTCCAGTTTTGAAACCAGCTGAAATAAGCCCACAGACCAGTGGAGACAAAAGGGAAGAGTATAGCCTTAAACCAGGGAGAGTATTTTCAGTATTTTTGTAACAACCAGCTGAACAGAAGATAGTCAGTATAAGCTAGCAGTTATTTTTTGTGCCAATGCAGATGATTCCTCGACCAAGAAAAAGGAGAATTCTTTACCCCTAGTGTCTGAGGGACTCTGACTCTGAGGTAGTCATGAAACTTGAAATTTCAAGAAATTAGTCTGTTTATATAAATCCTACTTTTACTAGTCCTGGCTTAGGTAAATCATACTTCTACCAGTTCAGTTGCATTTGGAAAGGGCATGAATGACTACAAACTGTAGAAGATGTCTATCCCATTCTCATAAATCAATATAAACCATTTGGTAAAGAGCAAGGATTGGTAGTTTACATTAGGTCACTGGAACCTTGGTCACCTTTTTGGAATTTAAGCAGTTTCAAGAAAACTGTTGGTTAAAATAAAGCAATATTATAGATCTTGCTTGTGTGACACTTCATGGCCATGAATGGAGAACTGGGATTAAAATGGTTTCCATACTGAGGCAGCCTTAAAATAAATGGGAACATTTCAACAAATTGATTTGGGGTTGCCAATAATTCTCTGTAGTCCATACTATTTTTGCAGCTATATGTGTTTGAATAAGACCTTTTCCAGCACAGGTTTTGTTCTGACTTTATCCTCCTTGATCCTTCCACACACTATATTGATTAGCATGGCTTTTTCAGCCTCTGCTTTGCACTGCTTCTTTTTGTGCATCTTGTTACCTTAGCATATACTTTCAACAGTATTCCAAATTAGTTTATCTATCTCCTGCATTTTACCTTGTATTAAAAAAGTTATCATTTACCTTATGATTAGTTTTGGACACACTGTTCAAATAAAATAACTTTTATTTTGAGTCAATATTATGTAGGCATTTTTGTTTCTGAAGAATATGCATTTCCTTATTTACCACGTTATTTTAAGGTATTTTCAGAAGCTAGTGATTTTTTCATGGTTCTCTTGGTTCACAAAGCCTAGCATTTGGCACAACTGGATGTAAAAAGAAAGCTATTTGACTTCTTAAGTTTGCAAACAAAATTGTACACGACTTTCTACTCTATGTAAGGATAGTTTACAAATGTCTGGGGAAATATTTTTTGGGTGTGTGCTCTTGAAAATTGTTGCTATCTTGATTGTGATTTGTCATATAAGATCCTACTGTTTCTGCTTTCTTAACCATCCTTGACTTTCTTACTTGGCTGGAAGATGCTTGACACCTTTACTTCAAGGTATGGATATACTTGGTGGGCGCCATTCCCAGGCAGTCAGGGAAGACAATGTCCCTGTGCTAAAGTATCTCCTATTGACTGCAGATATGAGCTCTCAAACAAAAAGTTCAAAGAACTTAAATTAACAAGATTTTCACAGTTATAGAGAAAAAGAATTTTACTTATCATTTTAAATGCATAATGCAAAGAGGAAATAAAGAACAGTTAAGTGCAGCTAAGACACGAAGAGTGAGATTCAGTTTCAGATTAAGATACCCATATTTATCATGTATGTGTTGATACGTGAACAGGGCACCTAATGCTACCATGTACTATCTTGACCAGAAGGGAGCGTTGTATGCCACAGGACCAGGAGTCACTGGGGGTGGGGGGTGGGGGAGGGTGGAGCAGGAGGGGAGAAGGAAGGAAAAAAAAGAAGATATTTAAGTGATTTCATGGAGTCTTTGCCGAGATGAATGCAGTCTGTTTTCTCAGGATGGCATATGAGTACATTAACCAGGAAACCATACCTTTTGCTCCTGCAATTTGCTCTCTCTTTCATTTACTCATATGCCTCTGCTGCTGCTCCAAATGAAGCATGAGTCCAGCAGATTCCTTCCCTTTGTAATCCTGATTCAGCCCCAGGTTAAATTGGGAGATTGCTGGACATAGTGGAACAACCAAGTAATATGAAATCCATACATAGCACATTCATACAGAGTACGAGAAGGAAGAGATGAAAGGGAGGGGGATTAAGGTTGTATGTATAACATTAATTCTGGTATTTTGTACATGTTGTATACTCACTAGTATTTTTAACTTGGTTTGGCTGGTTGCAGTTAATCAGTGAAAAAAATACACTGTGAAGCAACACCCTATAATATTTGAATGGCAGCAAAATATCCACATGGGGTTAGCAGAAGATTCCTTGCCAGATCCCTGCTACTTCAATTAAATGATCAGTAACAGCAGCAGAAGGATGTCACCTACTGCACCAGTCAGACTTTTCTTGGGCTCTGCAGGTGGTTGTTACTAGGGGAGGAAGTAAAGATAAGCAGAAATCATTGGTTTTGTTCCAGACTCTTGAATGAATGTGATTTTGTGGACAAAGAGCCTTCTGCCTGTTCTCTTCAAGCTTGATCCTTTTGTTGTGCATGCCTTTTACTTGTCTAGACAGGTCTTTCCTATATCATGACTCCTTGGGTGTTTCCCAGCTTCTTTTCCAGTTATTACATATCCATCTCTCACATTTATTTCCATTTTTCTCCTCAGTCCTTTTACTTCTGGTTCTATTGGTGCCTTCATTTTGCCATTTCCTTTTCTCCTAGCTGTCTATTCTAGTTTATTTGCCGTCAGGCTCATTCTACCCCTACAATCTGAGTTGTCTTCAGAGCTGTCTTTGCATCTCCATATTTTCCCTTCTCTACTGCATTCTGGTCCATTCTCAAATCTTGTACAGTTCTCATCACTCTCACTTGATTATTGTCAGTCACTGCTCCAACTGATGTTCAGACTCTCCATTTACCTTATTGTGTATAAGGTTCTTGGGGTCACAAACCCCCAGTTTCCACTTCCTTACCCAGTCTCTTTTCTACGTAGCCATTTGTTCCATCTCCAAGTACTTTTATAACATACCTCTGGTCTTCTCGCATGTCTTTTCCAACTGCCATCTTGTCATTGTCTCTCTGCCCTTCAGGTATGGTCTTGTCCCCTCTGTTCATATTTTCACTTACTAACAGAGTTTATTTTTTGTTATTTGAGCAAAGCAAATCAGTGCCACTTCACTCCAAATAATAACAACACTGGAAGAGCACAGAAAAAATCACTACCATATTGCAGTAAGAATAAATCAACATATTTTGCTAAGCCTCATTCTTTGGAATAATTGTTTGAGCTGAAACTTTCAGACAGAGATAATTTTCAGAGGAAAATTGAAGACAAAATTGCACGTTTGGCAAAGCTATAAGCAAACCAATTTTTTTTTTTTTTTTAACTAGGTGAAGCAGACTTACACAGAGAAGTTATAATTTCTTCCCCACCTGCTCAGTCATAGATTTCCCACGGGTTCTTTACCCCCATAGTGTGGGGCTCCTGACCCCAGTTCCATCTTCACAACACTGAGAAGTGAAGAATTCACAGCAGGACAGTGTAAGGTCTCTTGTGTTCCACAGTGCATCATGACAGATGTGGGAATCTGGAGAAGAAACCGCAGTAAAGTGGAAAGGCAGACATTGTAGTAACAGTGTGGTTATGCCTGCGCTTGAAGTAGTTGCAGAAAAAAAGGATAGCTCTGGATATAATAAAATAAAGTGTAATGTTAACAATAAATAGTAAATATGAAGGGAATATTGATTTTATGTATTGATTAATTTTTCTCATCTTAGAGAAGGTTGTTATACTAATGTCACTGTATCATTTCCCATGGAATCTGTACACAGTGTGATTCTTTGGTTAAGTTTGTTTTGCAGTACTTTATCTTATTTCAGACGTTTTGTTTGAGTTTGTTAGCACCTTATACTACGCTAACAGAGGTTATGAGACGTGTTTTTTCATAAGCACCTCTTTCATTAGAGAAAAGCAGACTGTTCTTTGTTTCTGCAATTTCATTTAATCCTGTACAGTTTCTGTGGATAAACTGGTAATATAGTAGTATCTGTGTATGAATGCTATATAAGCAACAGATTCTCTCTCCAGAATCCTCATGTGTTACTCTTTTTTTTTTTTTGCAACTGAACGCTTCACTGCTGGTAGGTGGGCCACCTTCTCTGCATCTCTGGTGGACTGAAAAAACCTTCTATTCCTTTTAGCTTAATTTTCCCTTTCCTTTTCAAATATAAATTGGAAATAAACTCTTCTTTTCTATACTTATATTTTCATTCCCCTAATCCTGACACTGGACACTGTCATTCCCATTGCCTCAGGGAAGCTGTATGGTTTTTTTTGGTTTTGGGTGTTTTGGGTTTTGGGGTTTTTTTTGGTCAGATTTTTTCTATAAAACACAAAGAATGAAAAGAAATGGTTACTGTAATAACAATATTAAAATTTTAAATCCAATGACCAAATACTTTTCTTAACAGATGTGCAACTATAGCTGGGATTTTGATTAACTGCTCTGTTTTTTTAATTCATCTGCCTCCATATTTCAGTAAAATAATTTGCAAGATTCTATTGACTCTCCCCACAGTGTCCATGAACACTCTGTCCATGAGAAAATTATTCTCTGCTTGATTTTCAGCTCTGTTTTTGTTTATCCCTCAGAAGCAAGCTTCATACACAACAGAATGGCAGATAGAGCATGTGGCAGACAGTTAATGACTCATAATGACAGACTCATAAACAAGCTAATGCATGCTAGGGAGGGGTTTTTTTGCTTCCAGAACACCCTTCCAGAGGCATGCCCTTCCCTGTCCTTTTTGCTTTGTCGGGGTTATGTGTAGAAAGTAGAGGAAAGAGACTTTCACAGTTACTTAGTTTTTGAAACATGTCCTTCAATTTTAAATGAACATGATACCTGGCATATTTGATCAAGAAAATAAAACTGTGCTTTTGAGGTGTGAATCCTCCCCTCCATCTGGAGTTTTGGTTGGTGGTGGAATAAACCAGCAGGAGAAATGGATCTCAGCCCTGCACAGACAGATCTGTGACAACCACAGACTCCCTTTGAATCTCTTTTGGAAGGAAGAGCATAGCTGCAAGAACACCTCACAGCTGTTGCACAAATATACATTATAGAACGATCTGCAGATAACAAGTCCCAGTAATTCACGGACCTATAGATGCACTGAACCAGCACTGCTCTGCATAGTGGATGGAAGAACTGTTGAATATGTTTGTTTTCCATGTACTGACTATATTATTGTATGTCATGCAGTATTAATTTGTGGCTGAGCAACAGACAGGAAGGCTGCCTATTTGCTTTTTGTGCCTGCTGCAATCTGGAGTCCTCAGGAGGAAGGAAAAATTGCACCTCCCTAGGGTGTGATCACTTTGGTACGAGCTGAACGGGCACTGGAAAGCAGCACCAGAGGAAAAAGTGTGCCCAGCACAGGTAGAGTCATTAGCAAGAGAGATTTGTTTTCTTTTATTTTAATCTGTCTCCTCAGCAGAATTGATTGTTCTGTCTTTAAAAACTTACTTTATTCTTTTGTGTTTGTGTTCTAGTAAAACATAAGTTTAGATATTGAGAACACGATTTTGTTAGTTTTAGTGTGTTCACTTTAATGAAAAGCTGCAGGTATATCCACCTTAGATATTTGGCTTATTCAGGGTCCTCTCAAAGAAAGTTGTCTGGGTACTGAGAGCAGGGAAGCTTTTAATCAGTGATACAGGGACTTGTTTTTTCTCATAAAGAAAAGTGTTAGATACTGATAACTGGGTAGATGGGCTTTCTTGGCATGTTGTTTCCTTCAGCAGAGCTAATATCAGTAGCTGTCATTCAGAGGAACAGATGGAAGTTTGAAGATGACTTTTGCAAATAAAACCCTCACTAAATTAATAACATTGAGACTTAACACCAGGTAACGTAAATTCATGAGATTTGAGGTGAAAACATCCATGATCATACAAAAATATAACGTAATAAAGAGACCTAAATGCCACAAAGGATTACTATAACTGTGTCCAAATACCTTTTTATCTCTTTGAACAAGAGGTATCATACAATACACAGCCAGCTTTCCAATTCTTTATGTGTGGAATATACAAGGGAGAGCCAGATGCTTTATCATGTTCTTTTGCTGAGAGCCAAAGCTTTACAGAATTAAGCATTCAATGTCAGGAAAATAACCTTTGAGCTACTCTTTTTTTTTTTTTTCCTGAATGCAGCAGTTGATCCTGCCTAAATAGTATCAGCTCTGTCTTCCTTCGTTGGTGTTCTGACTGCAAATAAAAGATGCTGAACTTCCGAACAAAAGCCTTGAAGATGAAAATGTGTTAAGCTAGTGGAAAAAAACAATTTGGAGGAACAAGAAAATTGAATCAGGGCTACAGACAAGGGGAAAGAAAGGATGTGGTTTCTTGGCTAAGCACGCAGGGAAGTCAAGTTCATTGGAGACGAATGTGAAAGTAGAGAAAGAGGGAGGAGCTGTATGGGGGATAGAGGATTGTAATAGAAAATGGGAGAGAAACAACAGCATACAGTGCTCTTCAGCAGAGAAGGAATGTGTGGGCAGAAATTAAAAGTGGAAAAACCAGCAGAAACAGGAGACAAATATCCTAAAACCTACACCCAAAATTATGAGAAGAGAGAGAGAATGAGCATGAGAAAAAGAGCAGGCCCAGTAAACAACAGCAGCTGAAGAGGCAAGCAAAAGTACCAAAATATTTGGAGGCCACAAGATGGGAGGGAGCAAGACAGAATGTGGTGGTGGTGGGCATGTGATGGCCATTTCTAGAGATATCAAGAAAGAAGAAGGAGAGGAATGACCGAGACATGGGGATGAGGTTCTGAGTGGTGGTGGGAGGGAGGAGGTAAAAAGATGTGTGTGGAAGATACACAGGATGGGGAAAGAAGGGAGCATCACAGTTGTGACAGATGTCATGAGAAGTATGAAAAGGATGTCAGACTTGTTTATGGAAGCAGAAATGCGTGTGCATGGGGTGGGGAGAAAGGGGAAAGTAAAGCTGGAAACAGTCCAACGTGGAAGAGGGAACAGTCAAGTTAGGCAGTAAGAAGGAAGGAAGTATAAAGATACAATGCAGAAAAGGGTTGTGGTGAGTAGCAGGTGATATGGGATGGAAAACCAAGGGAAGTATGTGAAAAGTGCTGTGAAAATACAGCTGTAGCGCTTTACCACACAAGCTTGCACTATCTCAGCCTGCCATGGATGAGGAAAAAGATGGTAAGTTAAGTTGGAGAACAGGAACATGTGCA
Organism: Aptenodytes forsteri; assembly: GCF_000699145.1. Classification (NCBI taxonomy): domain Eukaryota; kingdom Metazoa; phylum Chordata; class Aves; order Sphenisciformes; family Spheniscidae; genus Aptenodytes; species Aptenodytes forsteri. The sequence goes on along the minus strand of NW_008796110.1, from coordinate 10,351,550 downwards.
GGGAGTGCCCTGCTGCTCTCTCAGTTACCACTGTCTGGATCCACACAACTCAGGAGACAAACAAATCCCATTCCACCATCACTGCTACCAATATCCTTACTCTCAGAGGACATTTCATGGTTGAATGGCCTTATTTGCCTTAGAAAAGCCAATATAGAAGTCAATAAGTGCGGTAAGACTTTTTCTGCCAGTGATGGACAGATTTTTTCTTAGTGCCAGTTTGCATTTATAAAAGAATAGGAGACATTAAGCTTCTGTCTACTTGTTTTTCTTAAAGAGAAAAATGATGTGCTTGAAAAGGACATCTTAGAACACCACACATTTGAACTCCTATCTGTGTTTTGAAGTAAGTATTTGCAACCCTCACTTTTCCACCTTCCCTACCTCTGTCGCTTTCTGCTCCATCATATTAGCATTTTAACAATGTAATTTAAAAAAAAAAAGCAGCTTTCATGCTGCTCTTTAATTTACACAGAGCGGATAGGGACAGGCATTAAACTGCAGTATGCATTCTCACAGTTTTCTTTCCTATGAAACAGTCTACACTTGCATGGAAACAATACAAAACAACCCCCCAATAAACCAGAAAACCACCCTTGGAGTTGGTAGTGGTATTCTCTCCCAGGGCTTTCTTGATTAGTGCCAATGTCTGGGTATGTCTGGGTGTACCTATATAACAGCCTATCTATCATAGCCTCTATGATTTTTTTTAACAGAGAATTAGCATAGCTCTGGCCTAATATTGTTTACAAATCAACACACTGTGAGACTAAATATCATCTAATGTTATCTTATTACTCTGTAGGATCTAAAGTCAGAAAAATAAGCACCAAATAATGTGTTTAAAGGTAAAATATTATTGCTTTATCCTTACTTTATTTGAAACTCCTTTCGCACAGCGGCTCAGGTGAAACACAGTTTAAAGTCAGATCCAAATAGCACATATTCAGCATGTAGAAGGATCAGAGCCACCTACATTACCCTACTGAAATCCTGAATAAAAATGTTTTGCACCATTAAGCTAAATACACAATATTAAATAAATATAAAGACAGAAGAAAAAATTAGACTGTATAGCTTTTCAAATTCTGCCTGCTGTTACACTGAAAATCTTAATACTGTCTCTTAGGAAACAGTCCCACAGTTTTCCATTTATGAGCATAAAAATACTTTAACAAATTAGTTGCTTATTCAGAATTTGAGGCTGTTGAGGCAGCAGGGGCTTGTGCACCCCGGGGGGCAGTTCTGTGGGATATTAGTCAAGTCTGTTACTACCTGTGACAATAGCACTATGTGGAGTGAGGCAGGGAGACGGCCTTTTCTATACTTTTAGTGTATGCATCCATACCTCTAGCAAACAGAGATGAGAGGAACCTGCTTTCTCCCACAGAATAATAGGATTTGAAAAACATTCAGAACAAAAGCTTCTAAGGAACGGCAAGCTCAGGCTTTGTAGTACTGGTTTCCTTGTGAACATGCATATGCTGACATTCTCTACCTGTATGTATGGGTGAATGACCCATACATATAGACTGTTTCAGATATGGAAACATCTGGGTTTCCTTAGTTCAACCTAAGCATCTGTTAGCCAGTCCTAAAGCAAATCATGTGCGAGTTTGAGCACAGTCACTTTGTAAGTATTATTAATGCTGTTATCACTAAGTTATACAACCAAAGATGAAAAAAGCCACACACACACACACAAGAACAAACCCAAGCCCCTCAGTGGATTTAGATTATCTCTTCAGAAACAATTGAAGTCTTTGAATTAAGTGTCAGGAATTGAAGCCTGATACTCCTATACCATTTGGGGCAAAACTTCATCTAGTTCAAGGACAAAAGAGCTCATCAGAACACATGGAAGTTTTCCATTTGTTTTAACTGGCTTTGGATTGGGTCCAAGGAATGAATTTTGTTGTCCTGGGGTATTGATGTGCAGCTGTTCACAAATGCTAAATTCAGTTAAAAAAGCTATGCCTAAACAAAGATATTGTAGAATCCAGGTGGAAGCCAGGCTTGAACCAATTTCTTTGTCTGTTTTTCTCTCCATATCTGCCACTGGTCACAGTGTCTTAGCTGTTACTCTTTTTCACATCTTACTGACTCTATGTTTGTAGCAGGGCTCAAGCAAAATAGGTGCAGTTCATGGAAAAAAATGAGGTTTCAGCATTTGTTTTCATTCTACACTGGAGCGAAAGACTTCTGGACCTTTTTAAATTTTTCATGGGAACAGGGATCAAGTCTATCTCAGAGTAGCTAATAACTTCATAGCTGGGGAAACACTTGTCTTGCTGACTCACAGCTTTCTCTGATACTGAACAGAGATCTAAAACTGCATTTTCTGTGAAGCACTCATCAAATGGCTATTTTCAGTAGATTTTGTCCTTGACCAGAACTCTCATCTTTGACTTCAGAAGCCTGGTGAAAGAACCTATCAACACCACCAACAGTTTTCCAATAAATGTTCCTATTTCAATCAACTGTAATTTCCAGTTTCATCTAGTATGGGGAAGAAAAAAAAAAAAAGTTTTCCCACAAGACACAAAGCAGAAGGCAGCTTTGCTAGGGATACAATATAAGAAGTATTGCATTAGATAGGTTTTTATTTGCATTTTTGAAGTCCAAGATCTGACCAGTAAAACTCAAGATTTTAATAGTACTCCATACTTCAAGACACTGAGACTTTGAAAGAATATAAAAAGTTACTTTATATTCTTCATTTGCTCTTCTAATAAAATCTATAGTTGCATAGCAAGATATTTCAGCTTTAAAATACTTGCTTGAATTTTTCATGAACTTTTCTACTGATGCAACCTCAATAGCAACTTTCTTGTTGTCTTATTGCTTTGCTTTCAGCAGCCTCCTCTCCAATTTAGTTTTGCCTTTCTCTACTTCAGCCCTACACCTCTTGTCCACAATAGTTGTTCTTAAATATACCTCCATTGCTTTTAAACTGCTTTCCCAAAAGGATAAATTTCAGGTTCTGAATATTCCCTCTTTGTATATGAACTTGTTAGATAACTCTAATCTTTTCACGGCTTTCATCTCTAACTGTGTTTGTTCTTTCTCTTTCTGCTTGTCTATTTTATCGTTACCTTTTCACTGTGAAGGGCTGTCACTCTATACAGTATTCCAGGGGTGCCTTAGCAGTGCTGAAAGCAGATGGCTTCAAACACATCTAATCTCACATTCAGTACTATTCTTTAGGTTCTCTTGTCATCACTATATACTAAACCCCAAAGGACCAAATCCTTAGCTGGTGCAAAGTGGACGTTGAAATGAATGCAGCTTTACGAATTACACTAGCTGTAGCACCATCTCTGTGTCATTGCCATTTTGCTGAATAGAGTTAAAAGCCCAATATTCGTAACTAATGGAAAATGGTATCTAAGCATATGAGCTCACTTAATGCAGAATGGTGTCATCAATAATTTTTATCTTCTGAGAGACTGACCCTCAGCTAACAGAAAGTGTGCAATGTAGAGAATTCAGGGCTTTCACATGATTGTTCATTGAAAATTTATTCCTGTGAAGTGTCCTAAGTGAAGGGGACACATGTTGATGGGGCATGTTGAGATGCTGATTAGTAAATCTGCTGTATGAAGGTAACTGAAGAAGCTGCAGATCTTCACAGCTTTGAGAATCAGTATAGATAGGATTACAACTCAAAGGCACATTCTGCTCAGTAGGAAGATGACAAAAGAATGAAGTAAAGAATTTTTGCAGCTTTTGTGCTAGAAAGAGGCTACAAAGTGACTGATTTTCCAGAAATGTAAAGCTGCTCCAGAACAAACTACGTTTGGTGCTGAACAAGTCTTTCACTCTTTACATATTGTGACCTTTCAAAGGGCAGAAGCTAAAAGGAACAAAATTTGAGAACATCTATTTTTCTCATTACAGCTGCAGCACTATCACAAGGCATATTGTGGGTGATGCAGACAAGAAATTAATAGCATGTTTGTACAGCATGGACTTTCACACTCCTGCACTCAGTCTCTCTCTGTCTCTCTCTTATGCCTGATGAGAAAAATCTCTTCAATACATCAGCTATTAAACTTCATAACCATGCAGAAATTGACACTAAAAAAGTCAGAGGCATTTTCTTTGGGTACTCTAAAAAAAAAGGGAAAATAGGAAGGAAAATACTCCATGCTTTCTTTGAATTGTTGACATAGTGTAACAAAGAACATTCAAGCAGTGCATCCAAACGCTTGATACTGAGAAAAATAAAGCAGGAGTGAGCCTAGGTACTGACTGGATTTTGCACCTTATGACTGGCAGCTTTCCTATAATATTAATCACTCAGCTTGTTGCCTCTTGTATTTGAATAAGTCACTGGTAATGCTCTGAAAGAAATGTTCAAATAATACCTTGCAAATGTTCCCATCAAAAGTGTCCAAACTTTTTCAACAGTGAATGCAATGTTTAGAAATAAACTGTATGTTAGAAACTCATAAACTCCAAAAGCTGTAATTCAATGTAAGAGTGAGAGTAAACTGAGTTCACTCAGTGTGGAATTGTTATCAATATTGTTTTCCTTTCTAGAGGATTTTTTTTTCTTTCTCTAAGGCTTTTTAACTATCAAAGAACTAAAAGCTTCAAATTGGAAATTTGGTTATCCTTGAATGAACATGGTTGGATCTAAAGATACCTTTCAAACAAAATCCACAAAAACCCCAGGCCACTTGAAGCAGTCATATTCTGCAACTTTAGAACTCAGTATTCTTGGAACTCTCCTGAATCCTCATAAAAAATGGAATATTATGGGCACATTTCAAGCTGTAGGAGCACAGCTACTAGAACTACCACATCACTATTCTACAAAACTTTAGTCTCAGGCTGCCACAACAGTTTGAGACTTTTAGAACCTCTGGGTTGTATTAGCAATAGTGGAGTGTCTGTCCTTCCATTTCCCATGGATTCCTCTGAGATGCGCCTGAATGATTAGACATCCCAGAGAAAAGAAAGAGGATCAGAGAAAGAAAATTTGCCCTCCAGAAGAAGGTGCAATGTAGAATCCATGGCATTGCGGATCTGTGGCATGAAGCATGAAGGAACCTGGGGAACTGAGTTCAAGGGAGATATGAAAGGACTAATGGGCTTGCAGGATATGAATTAGTTTTGAACTCCTGTAATACTTTATGCCTAAAGAAATCACAGTGTTCAGAAACATCCATACATGTCCACACATAGAAAACCTGTTAATATATGTTATCTGAGAAATAATTGGATCTGAGCAGGACACAACTAAAATCTCACATTTATCTTAGAAACGAGTATCTGAACATCTTTTAATCCTTAAGGTATTCTTGGTCCCAATATCCTTTCCCCAAGGGATACACAATGTTTCATACTTGATTTTGTAAAGTAAATGAGAGGGGGGGATTATAGCCTAAAACAATCTTGCTGAAGTATACCTATTTTAAAATTAATTTGTGGTTTTAGAACTGACTTTCACATTCATCAAGTCAGTGAAAAATAACTATTCTAAGAAGGTATGAACCATGCTCTACATTTAGCTATCCATCTCTTGAATGGTGGTCAGAGCTTAGATGCTCCCTCTAGTTTGGATGGGATGTCTAACTTTTAGACAAGCTAAAGTTAAGTGACATGACTCAAACCCATAGGTGATTTACTCTTGGCCATAAAGGAAGTCTGAACTTGAGCTCTGTCCCACAGGCATAAAAATGTGTCTTAAACATAAGATCATTTTTCTTCCTAACAGTGTAGGTAAGAATACTCAAGAAACTGTTATCTCTGGGACTACCTGAAGTTTGAGAGCTTAACCTGAAGTTAACATCTATCTTACCATAAATATTGCATAGGATTTTGCATGGGTTTTTTTAAAAGACAGAAAAAAGAAAGACCAAACATGAAAAGATGGAGATGTACTCCCCAGGATCTGAAGCTTTTCTAGCTTTTGCAGCTCCTTAAGAGGAAGGATCCTTAGGAGGGATCCATTCTTTGAAGTTCCTAACAAAGTGTGATGGCAACCCTCTCAAAGCCTTTGTAGAGTAGAAAATTCATGTTCTATTCTCACTACAAAACTGAGAGAGACCACACACTGTATACTATAGCCTTCCCTGTGATTGCCTCATATATTTTTAGTCTCATGTAACCATACTGTTCATTATGCATTTGCTATACCTATGGAAAAAAAAATAATAAAAAAAAATTTTCTTGGGCCAATTTCCTTCATGAGAATATACTTGAAATAAATCATGCAGATGGAAGTCTCTTTCTTTTGTGGTGTAGTACATTGACTCCAAGGATTTGTACAGATCTCCAGTGGAGAGAAACCTTCACCACAAATTTCACAACTAGAATAAGGACATGTATTCTAGATAATTAAACAGAGCATTCTGTACATTTCTGAGATGTGTTATCTTTCTATCCAAAAATGAAAAACAAGAAAGCTTTGTTTGTTCTGCTGGTTGTTTTAAAAAATTATTTTTCTACATATCAATTACTTCTTTTTCTCTCCACTTGTACCTAAAAAATATGGAAAAATGTTTTTCATTACCTTTCTGCAAGAAATTTCTTGCATATACTATGTGCTTAATATCAATCAAACAGATTATTTTTCCAGAATGGTCCATTTTTAAGCTTATATTAAATTAATCTTCAAAAGCAAATAAATCACTTTTGTCAGAGTCAAGATCTTTAATGATGAAACTCGGAATGTGCTATAATTGTTAAATTAATTTAAAGCAGAAAGAGTTATGCTGTTTCAGCTATAACTATTGCAGTCTTTCCTGCCGTAGAGCAATTAACAATTGACAAATCTTTCCTGAAGAAAGTTAAATGTCTTTATTTCTATCTTAAAGTCGAGGAGAGAAGTCCACAGCAATTTTTGCACAGTGAGGAAAAGTACTAAAATATTATAGTGCCATGTCCTGGTTTTAATCACTAGACTATCCCTAAAAAGGAAACAGTTATAAGCCGTAATATTAATTCTTCCTCTTGGCATACTTTGAAGATAGAAAAAAGGGCCAGATCCAGAATGCAGGGGCAATGGAGGCATCATGCAAAGGATAATGGGTCATGGGCTCAAGTTTTCCCTGAAGAGGGTGGCTCTATGCAGAGGTAGATGAGTGTCCAACTGGCTCTCTCTGTGCTTCTGAGCTCAGATGTGCCAGAACTGTTTGGTTTTACCAGCAACACAACTCTTTCTCATCCTGTGGTAGCTGAAATTTTTAAGAGACAAATGTGCTTTCAGCATCTTCAGTTCTAATCCAAAGAGATTGTCATGAATTTTTCACTATACTTTGCAAACTCCAGGGAGGAGGTGGGGAGGCACTAGGATTTCTTGGAACTTAGGTATTATTGATCCTCAGATATTCAGCATGTGTCTATAACTCTCACTTAGTATTTGTACATTCATTTTTTTGACTATATTTGCCCTAGAGGTAAACAAGAGAATTCTAAAATACAATATCTCTCTGAAAGGTCAGTTTAACCCTTTTGCCCCTGTTTAGACTTCAATTTTATGATTAATGAGCCTACCTGTAATCTGACAGTTCAGTGAAATTTATTGAAAAACAAGTCTTTATCAAAACCTGTCATGTGATCACCCCAGTGGATTTGAGTGCTAATTGGATAAATCCCTTTGCAACTAAATCTGTCAGCATTACCTTATTGGTTTGATCCCTTTCATCACCAATATTGGGCCTGACTCCCTCACAGCTAAGGTAAACCAGAAACAATTTTGTTTACGTCATCAAAGTAATTAAATATTAACCCATGCCAATGGAATGAAACATGCTTTCTTTTTTTTTTTAAAGGCCTTTGAGCTTTAAAATAGAACCTTTTGCTTGAAAATCATTTGTTTTACTTGTTGATTCATAGAATTTTCTTTACATCTTAGAAGCAATTCCAGCACGGCTGCAGGATACATTGTGAATGGTGGATATATTTGTCTCAAATGAGTCATCTTTCTTCTGTGCCTCACACTGGCATATGGCTGTTCTGTCTTGACTTACTCTGTACTAGGGCTTACTCTTTCCCTTGATTCCTCGGTAAGAAAAGACACATAATAAAAGTGAATCAGACCTACAAAGTCATGTCATCCTGTGGGCTGACAATCAGTTGTAGTGGGGTTTTGTGCTGCTTCTGCCCTGGTAGCTGTATCTATATGGTTTTCATTTAATATAGATACACTAGGAAAAAAAATGCTAGAATTCACTGGATCTTTCTCATTTCTCTCTTCTCGGAGAAAACCTGAATGTCTAAAAAAACCCATAATCTTTTAGTTCCAGGGAAAACCAAGCCTCTGTCTTACACTGACAGCATTCATTAGGAGAAAACCATTAAATCTGTTGTGCTGCAAATGACTTTTCACTGTCTGCTTCTTAAGGATCCCGGCTGTGATCTTTTCTTTCCTTGTTAAAATGATACCATCTCCTTTCCTAAGTGTGACTTGTTTCAATCCTGCAAATGTTGCTAGTATTGATCTATTTTTGTCTTGGAGATAATAAGGCTTTTGCATCTAATCCTGTGAGATTCTGAAAGCATCCTGCAAAGTTTGATCTTCAATGGAGTTGAGTGAGTTCTGCCTTTACTGCTGTTTCTCCCAAGTGTTTTTGTCAATTGCTGCTTTCAGACATTTTCAGTGCTTTTAAGAAGTGCCTTTAGTTTATTGGTACTTTATTCCTAATTATATGACCAAGCTGTATACCTTTGTTTTTAAAGCACATATTTTGGCATCCTGTCAGGCAGCACATTGATATTTATACTTAAATTGTTTGGTTTAATGTATGACTTGGCCTTGGCTCCTGTTATCTAGAAGAAATATTGATTCCTTCTGAACCCCATTTTACTCTGCAATCTTCAGATACAAGCTTGTTAACTGCCCCATATCTTAGATCAACAACTTTGACAGAGTTTGCCTTAGGGGAAAAAGGAGGGTGTTACAATCCCCATGTCTCGAGTTTTGTGCCTTTGTAGGTTACAGAAGCCTTAGTGGTAGTACTAGCTGTTTCTAAATTGCTGTAAATATAGCTCAGTTCACTGACTTATACTGAGTTGTATTAAGAAAAAAACCAAAGCAAATCTCTGCAGTACCTTGGATAATTTGCAGTATGTTTTCTCTTATTATTACTGCGTTACTAATTGAGGATCATACCTATAGGTATATCAAACAATCAGATCAAGTACTTCAGTCTGTTCTGTCTAAATCAAAGTTATTTCAGGTTTTGCACTACAGAGTCATTCTCTTTCAGCTCTCATGGTTCCCCCAGTAGGATCTGTAAGGGTATGCAGGATCTGTAAAGGATGTGGAAGGTGAGAGTGTCTGCTTTGATGAGATTATCTGATCGAGGACATTTTCAATGCAAATGCAGGTAATAATTAAAGGGTGGAAGCAACAAACAAAACTCACAGACACATAGACCTGACAGACCAACATAAGCAAGACAAGGACAAGATCAAAACCTCATCAGTCACACTAATTGATGGGCTATCAAGAAACTGCAGGCAAACTGAGGATTGTGACCAATAAGGTTGCAAACTTCAGGGTCCAGAATATTGGAGGTTGGAGGGTGGTGTTCAGTTGAACTATGCAAACTGATGAAGGAACATGCAGGGGAAGGTAATTGGGGAGGAACAAAGGACAAATAGGGACAAAAGGGTTTTTAAAAGGGCCTATTGAGTGTAAAATGGGACCAGTCAGTATGCTTGTCTGACTGAGCCCTGTACCTGATCACCCTAGTCTGTCCTATTTTACTAAATATTTTAACTCTCTGTGTAATCTCACTCTCTATTCCATGTGTGTGAGTGCTGCAAGGACTAGTGCCAGCTACTGGGGAGACCGATGTGAGTGAACTGCATGCCAGCAACTGGAGTCAGACCAGGGGTGTGGGCACCCCTGGCCCGTGGTGTCATCTACTGGAGAGAGTGGGGTCTTGGTGTCAGCTACTGGAGTGTGTGAGGGTCTTGGCCCCAGACGCTGAGACAGGACTGGTGTGCATCTTGAAAACCACACTGGGGGAACGAGGCAAATGAGGAGCTCAGAGCTGGTGGCTGGAGCAGGACCACATGTCACAGCCCATGTGCCTGGTGCCAACTGTGGGGGGGAAAGTGTCTATATCTTCCCCAAACTGTGTGTGCGTGGGCGTGTGTTGGTGTCATTCACCAACAATCTTCAGGCTGGACCAGCTGGCGAGTAGGTGACCCATGGTGCAAGTAAGAGGGCCCGGGATCCATGCAGGGGTGTCAGACTGACTGAGGGGACTTGCCAGTACTCAGGGGACCACAAATGTGCATGTGAACCCAGAGAGTGTCATGTGTCTGTGCCTTCACTGTGAACTTCAGTCCTGATCAGCTGAAGAGGAGGAGGGAACTTGTCTGTCTATGTTTATGTTTTATGTGAGTCCTGTACATAGGTGCTGTTGAAAGCAGCTCTGTGTCTATGTTTATGTTTTATGTGAGTCATGTATGTAGGTGCTGTGTCTGTGGCCATCTGTGTAGCTGGCACCATTATTGTCCTCTGTGTGTGTATGTGCGTGTGTCTGGGATATGTGCTCAGTCTCATTACTGGTTCAACCTGCAAATGGGAAAGCAGCAGCCACATCCTTCAGCCTGGGCAGAGACATCGGGTCCCTGGGAGCCCCCAGGTTGGGCTCCAGTGTCTGGTCAGGAGTAGCCCCCAGCCCCAGAGCTGCTGAAAGTGGCAGCCCATCCCTTAATGGGAACTGTACAGGAACAAGATCCTATCCTTGTGTATTTGTTTAGTAACGAAGGAATTCTCCAACCATTGCTAATGATGCTGTTAGCAACGAACTACAGAACTTTCTGAATTTGTGGACTTGTTTTGCATGTTTGAATTCTCTGTTTTAGTGTAATTTTAATATTATATAAAAAATAGAGCCTGAAAGCTCAGATGATATACAAGGTCCTGTAAGTGTACATGCATATTTACATTATTCTGAACAGGTCCATGAATATATATCATACTGTCATAAACTACGAGATATTAGCCAAAGATTGATTATTTTCCATGTTTCCACTCCTGTGATTTTTGGCAGATCCACCTTCTGACTGAATGGGATTTTTGAATGTCAAGGTTGTTAAACCAGTAGCACTATAAAATTGTCAGACTCTTAGCTGTGCTTTGAAAATATACCTATGTTACATACTCACATTCAAGGATGCATAGAGGTCTTGATTTTTAAGGGGTTTCTCTTGAATCATCATTATTTTAATGCTTTCTTGGATATTGCAATTTATTTTTAATGCATTGATCCTAGCAAAGCATGCTAACTTCTCTGTAGTTGCCAGATGATTGCCATTTCAGAGAAAGAGGAGAAAGAATAATGGGCAAATTTTCTCTAAAAATGCCACTTAACAAGAAGATATCTGTACAGGAGAGGATAAGCATGAAGGTGAGGGACAACTGGAAACCCCTGGAAGTTATTTCTCTGCTGTCCATTACCTGTTTCTACCCTGTCTTGTTTGCTCTTTGCAAGAATTAAATACTACTTATTATCTTCTAGTTTCTTTTCCTCAACTAGGATTTTCTACATGTAAGCTTAATTAAAAGGTTATTAAAATGAGATGAACATATGAAGATCAGGTTCTGGCCACGTGTGTTCAGTGATATGTGTACTGTAAAGCACATTTCCAACACAGAAGCAATGAACAAGGGTGAACCATTTCATTGACCAACGTGAGAACACCAAACCAATATTTTATTTATATTTATTATACTGTTCTGTTTTAGAAAAAAATAGATAGGTGCTACTAGAGGACAGGATAAACAATTTACAGTGAAGCATCCATATTAAGAGTAATGTTCATTTAGGCAAAATGAATTTTACTGTGAATTAAAAATTGACATTTTAAAGCTTAATCTTTATGCCTTTTTAAAGGTTAAATACTAAGGCTGGGGATTGGAACAGTCCAGTTTGTGCAAAATAACCACTGAAGTTTCTATGTGGAGTTAATAGAGACAAACAATATATGTTATAAATACAGTCCTGTCATGGATAATTTGGAGGGAATTCTTGGGGTACTTGGGAAGTCAGGATTTTCTCTGCCTACACCTGAATTGCAAGAGTCATGGGAAGAGCTTGGCATCAGAAGGAAAACAGTCTCCACCATTCTGAAAATATGTAGAAAATTTAAGTTCTGGCAGACCCAGAACTCTCTAGCTAGCAAAGTTAGGCACCTGCAGAGGCAAGCAATACTGGAGAGCCAGAAGATTGTTTGATGGGGTTGCCAAAGTTCCAGGTTAAGTAAGATTTAGATTTCTTGGATCCTGTCCTAGTTTCCATCACCTTTTTTTTCCTTTTTATTTTGTAGTTGAATTTCATAGATGGTTTTTAGAAGCCCTGTTCTGCATTCAAATATGTAGATGTAACATCTACAGAATTTTGAACATATTTAAATAAAAATATACACGTTAAATGTCTTCAAGTGCCATGTGCCATGTCACTGTGATAATAGTCTGATATAGCATTGAAAATTGGGAATATATGTTAGAATTTGAAGCAGATAAAGAGTCAGAACATGATAGCAAGGCAGCAAATATATTCTGAATGCTGGCTGGGAAGATTAAGCAGGAAGATTGGGGAAATGAGCAGGAGTGGATAAAATAGTATGCTTCTAGATGTGAGAAAAATACTCAAGGTGGCAACCTGGTACATAAGAGTACAAGAGAAGCTATTTCTGAAATAACTCTGGGATTATGGACAAAAGGAGCATTAGCTGAGAAATATCCCTGCCTTATGTTATGATGAAATACAATATTTAAGAGAGCTAAACTAAGTAATTAGGCTTATACCGCTAAGGTTAGAATAGAGCTTCCGGTTTTCCTTTTGGCAAGAAAATCTCAAGAAAATGACTGCTGCTTCATTTCACACAGTTCTGTAATACCTCTACCTTTAATTTTTATCTCAGTTTGCCAAAATTGTTATTGTTACAAGGAAACCTTCCAAAAGAGTTTGCATATACTTTATTTCAAAGCCTATCTTTGTATTATGGGATGACTTTTATTTGGAAAATAGAATCACTGAGCTTGAAGAACTAAAGCACAATGGCAGAATACTCTTCAAATTCTAAGTGCAGATTCACTGGTGAGCCAAGCATGATAGAGCCTTCCCCATTTCTATATTCTGCACAACACATGATTCTGGGACACGTGGCAAGGCTGCAGTCATGTACTAAGAGAACCGAGTGTATGATTGTGTAAAATTACACTTATTTTCACAACAAGATTTTCATCAGTGAAAGCTCTGCTTAGTGGAAGGTTTTGTCATAAGGACTGGATTTCAGCGATCAGGCTGTGCAAGGACCTTGATTGCTTATTAGCTCTGTAAGTGGAAGGATAAACCTTGTAGAAAGAACTAACTTAATAATAGCTATGTCTGTCATTAGGCCTACTAATTATGCTGTTAATATTGGGTCTGTATTAACAAAGTTCTTTCTTCCTTTCTTTAAACCTTGATGTTGGTAGAATGGAAACTGGAACACTGGCAACATGATTCTGAAAACCAGTATATCAAAACAACTCATGGTTCTACGTGTCCAAGAAGTCATGGGATCTTCCTCCAATGCATTGCGCGGGCGGGTTTGGGAACTGGTAACTAGGTAATGGCAAAGAAGAGAGACTTTCCCGCAACAGGCATTAGAAAGAAGCCAAAGCAGTGAATGCAATGCTTTTCATAGGGATAAATGCATGAATTTATGACATTTGGATTGCAAACTTTATGCAGTTGAGATACATGCTTAGTATTTTTGCCTGTTTCTAGAAGTTTAGGTTATTAATTTCTGCCAGCTAAAGGAAGAACACGAGCATTGACATTTAAAAAAAGATGTCAGATCTTTGTGTTCTTATTATTCATATTTATTGTTAAAAAAATATATTTTATGGTTTTTTGAAGGAGCCTGAAATATCCCTTATTGAGTAGCTAACTTGGTGAATCGAGTACAAAAAAAGATGCCTGTAAAAATAAGGAGGAGTGACACTTCTCTTCTGAATAATTTCTTGTTTGCAAACCAGAAATGAAGCATTGTTTGCTTCCCCAAGGAAAGTTTGTAATACTACAGAGATTAGAAATACCAGATGATGCACTTCTTGAAGTACCTGTGAAGAAGCAACTAAGCTGACTTTCTCTACCACAAAAACTTGATGAAAATTTGCTATGAGAAGTTGAGGCCTAAACTTAAAATTAAAAATTTGGTTTGTAGTTTTTATCTCTCTCTCCTATTTTGTAGCATAAACCTGTGGCTTGATCTTTGTTATTCCAAGAAACCTAATTTTAAATGATCTTGTTTGAAAAAGAAATTCAGGGTACTGATTTGATTTTGAATACATGTTTTAATAAAATACAAAGTGAGCAGAGGTGAGACATTAGTTCTAAGGGCAAATTCTATTACAGTAAAAATAATAACCATATTATTGACTTTAGTGATGTAGAATCAACTACAGTTGACTAAACTGATATTACTTTGTTTTTATTTTTCAGCTATTTGCAGATTTAAAACAGCCTTTTCAATCTGTAACTGGAAATAAAAGAAGCATTAGTGAAAAACTGCATGCAAAATGAGGTGTTAGTCTACAGAAGGAAGCTTGTTAACACTTTCTATGAGAGCAACGTAAGTCAAGTCATTCTCTCCCCTCTTTTCTTCCACAGGGAGGTACCTAACACTGTTACATAGGAAAGTGTTTCTGACTCACTTTGTTTACACTGCAGATGAAGTGGGAAAGTATTAAGAAGTTGAGGAATTGACTTTATTTGCAAAACATAATAAAAAGGGAGTTTGAGGGAAAAAGACATGATCCTGTGAAGACTAAAGAGATACAGTGTCCTCCATGGTGTACCAAAGATTTGTTGCTATAGGTGCAGGGTAAGCAAATGACCTTTGATGAAATGGGAGAGCAATGGTATCCGCAAGAATGAACCATCTTGCTAAGATGATTGGAGCTGGTAACTGCAGGTGAATTTCTGGTCTCAGTCAAAAAACTATGGATTGAGTTAAGCCAGAATTTCAGCCAGTGGTATTCCACTCAAGTATTTGCAAATTTTCTTCTCAAACTGTCTCTCAGGCAGAGATACAATCTCAGACCTCTAGACTGAGTGATTATTTTGGGATGAGGGACTGTTCTATCTTAAGGCTATGAAAATGGCAAAAGATATAACTGTCATCATTGGGTAATTACCAGTACAGCTACAGACTTTCCATCACTGCAGACTCTAGGCTAGGTAGGACAGAAAGGTTTAAATCCCCTTTAAGTTCCTTCTCAGCCCAGCAGTTTTTCATGTACAGAGGTCTTGTAAGTGTGTTGTAGCCTCATATAATACGGCATATCAGAGTTTTGCATACGTTAACTAAAAAGAAAACTGCTAGATATTATTAATCTGTCAACATTTCTCCTCTGAGATTTAGAAGTATCTTTTTGCTACTGTGCTACCAACTACTCAAATGAGTAGATAAAATTGCTACGAGTTGTTCAAATACTTAAATTTAATTGACAAGACAGATTATCAGTGAGAAGAAATATCATAAATACATAGAAATAGAATGGATTTTTTATTACTTAACCATGCACAGTCATTTATTTGAGGCACAAAAATGTTTGTAGGGCACGTAATGACAATAGCATTTTGAAGCAAGGCATTTTCAAGAGGAGAGGAAATAAAAGGTGTCATCAAAAAAAAGAAAGAAAACAATGACAGATTGTATAAAACGTGTATAAAATAAGAAACTGACAATAAGAAATAAATTGAGAAATATAATAAAGAGAGGAGATAAAGTGTAGGACCGCTCTGTATTTTACATTTACTGATTGCTTATATGTCAATAAAAGATAGTCTGTTTCACATTTGGATTCTAGGTGATACTATTTTCCCCAACACACAGCTGACCTATAGCACCATATGGCTCATCTGATGTCTTTAAATGACACACAAAAAAAAAATTTTTGATAGACTTCGTAATTTTTTCCCATAGTCTCAGCCCCTTGATCATTCTTTTCAGAGTTTGTTTAATTTAATTCAAGGCAACCATGAAAAGAATGATAGTGTTACTGCCTTTAGCTGACCATCTTTCATCCCAAATGACATTGAAGTACTTTCCAAACTGTGTTTACAGGGTTGAAATTACAGTACAGTTCAACCTTCTGGAGTTGATTATGGGAATTTCCTCA
The DNA here is from genome assembly GCF_000699145.1 of Aptenodytes forsteri. Lineage (NCBI taxonomy): Eukaryota > Metazoa > Chordata > Aves > Sphenisciformes > Spheniscidae > Aptenodytes > Aptenodytes forsteri. Next base: position 10,335,403 of record NW_008796110.1, on the reverse strand, counting down.
ACAGTTTGGGTAAAGAGGAATACTGCATTCCCCTTGCAAGCAGGTATCCTCACCGTTTGCTCACCTTTTCACTAATAGGCAATTTGGATCTGTGCCAGCCAGGGTGCAATTGCATGTAGGAAGCCTTCCTGGAAATCATCTCTCAAGTCCTACAGGATGAGTAGGGTAACTCTGCTAAGACACTCTAGCTTCTGTAGGCAGAAGTCTTTATTGTGCCCAGACATGATGCTTAGTGCAGCTGATGTCCAGGCCAGCTGAATCAGTAGGTGCTTATTTGCACTTTGTGCAGTGATAAGGGCTTAAATTTTGAAGTTAAGATGGAGGATTGAGTTTGTGCTTCTGATACCACAAAGCAACTCACAAGAAGAGAGGAAAAGTATAACTCCTGAAATATGTTAGCTACTGTGTTACAACACAGCCCGTGCCATAAAGAAACTGCCCAAATAAATCCTAACTCCTCCCTCTTTTTTTTCACCAAGATATTTATAGCTGACATGCAAAACAATTAAAACGTGAGCTGACAATATCTGCTGATGACACTAACATATTCAGTGTAGTACAAATGAGGGGTCACTGTAAAGAGTTGTGGAAAGGTCGCACAAGCAATAAAGTGAAAGCTACAATTCAATATAAATAAATGTGATATATGTGAAAAAATACTATCTTCTACTATTATGTACATGATGTGCAAGTCAAATGCTAGGAATTATTAGAAAAGGAAAAGGAAACAAGACAAAACAATCACTATGTCACTGTATAAATTCATTGAGGGATTGTACCTTGAACCCTCTGTCTAAAACAAAAAGGGCATAGGAGAGACAGAAAAGGTACAGAGAAGAGCAGGAAAGACAACTGTAGTTAGGGATGAACAGTCTTCAGTCTGCAGAAGAGAAAATGGAGAGGACCGTTGGTAGCAGTATTTAGAAACAGAAGGGGTTTGAGGCAATCAGCTTCAGCTGTTTGCTGTTTCGTGTAGTACAGAATAAGGAGCTCCAGTGAAACTAGCAGGTCACAGACAAAACGCAAATTTCTTTCCACGTGGCTAAGTTGGAATTTCTTTGCCACAGGTTGCTGCAGAGGCCAAATGATTACGTGGGTTCAAAAAGAACTGGGTAAATGCATGTAAGAAAACCCCTACTGACAGTTATTAAATACCACCAAGCCCTCTGTGGCCCAAAGAGCCGCTGAACATTAAATCATGGGAAGTGAAGTGAGTGTTTTGGGGACATATGACTATAGTATTGCATTGTTCATATTTGCTTTTCTAAGTATTTGTTGATAGCAAATGTTGGAATAGGTTGACCTTTGATTTGACCCACTATGGTCCTTTTTATATTCTTATGTTCAAGCTATTACTTTTATCAGCTGGAGATCAAGGTCTTTCCACAATCATAGAGAAACAGTAAAGAGTTGGTCAGTAAGGACAGCTGAAGCTGTGTTGTAGTAACAAACTGAAATCACATCAGAAGAAATTAAAGCAGTTTGTCCTATTTGAGTTTACAAATACATCCAGTTCTTAAGCATGTCTCTTATACTCTGCACAGCTGAGGTCTAATTCAATTAGGAAAGTTTTTTGCAAGTACTCCTCCTGAATCTCTACAATCTCTCTATGCAAGTGATTAAAACTTGCATAGGCTGACATATTAAACAAATAGAGTCTACATGTCAGTATGCCTTAAAATCCTTCATCTAATGGATAGTTTAGTGGTCAGCAATATAGGAAGAATTGAATACATCATGATACAATGAACTAAATATTAAGGAGGCAAAGGACAAATACTTTGTCTGACCAATACAACTATTAGGTAATGTCCATTTTATGGTGCTCCACTGTAGTTCATCAAATTCTTCACAAACAAAACTTGTCATTCCTGCCTAGTAAAAAATTGTTAGAACACATTAATCAACTAACACTCATGTCTTTTAAACTACAGTTTAGGATTTTTTCCTTCCAAAACTGGATAGACTATTGTAACAGTAATGTACACCTTTCAGATTTACAAATGATCATCAAATAAAAAACCATAAATCTCCTCCAAAATGTTAATAAAGATGTTGTAAACACCTACAAATCCTGTCAAAACTCATTTAAATATTCATAAATGTTTTGGTGCTCCCTTGAAATGTACGACCCTGAGTTAGTTGTAGCAATAAATAACAAGGTACTGAACCAACTTCCACCTCAAAAGATCTTCAGAAGATACTTTCAGATTATATTTTTAATTAAGCTTATAAATATGCAGTGCCTATGTGGCTAATTATGAATTAAAAATAAGTATTTCTACATCAGCAATACTGAAACCCAGTATAAGAGAAAAAGAGAAGAAAAATGTCTTCAGCTGAGGAAATGTAGGCAGCTTCAATTATTAAATCAGTCCAGATTTTGACCAGGGTATTGTATGAGTAGCAACTTTATGACTCCATTATGACTTTTCGTAACACCTACCTACCTAAAAAGAATGGTGTTATTTAGATTTTACTTAGATTTCAGACTAAACAAATTTAGTCTATTAAATATTAGCCATCGTTGCCCAAGGGTTTCTACTTAACGGTCAATATTCTGTAAGATTGATTTTACAAAAACTAAAATGTTCAATTTTATTTGAATAGTACTTCCTTTTCAAATAGATAGATGATTTGCCTGACTGCAATATTTGATTATGTGTTTTAAAAGGTGGAATA
>NW_008796110.1:10323640-10332331 GCF_000699145.1 Aptenodytes forsteri | reverse complement strand
ATTCTAAACAGCTTTTTCCTTAAGACTTAAAAAAAAAAAGAACAACAAAAACATTACTGAAAACATGTAAAGATTTTATTTCTTTTATTTCAGATAAAACTGGGGAAGTTAAAAAATGAAAGAATATGTCTGGTACATCTTTATATCATTACTTCATTTCACAGGGAGATACATGTTTTTATAAAGGTTTACTGGGTTTATATGGTGAGGTGCTGGCAGCGGGGGCTGCAGGGCGGCCGCTGTGAGGAGAGGCTGGGCCTGCCTCATGCTGGACACAGCCGGTTCCAGCCGGCTCCAACCGACCCACCGCAGGGCACAGCTGAGCCCCTCGGCCAAGGTGGTGGTGATGCCTCAGTGAAACAGATTTAAGAAAGGGCAAAAATGCCTGGCAGAGGAGGGAACAAAAAGGAGTGAGAAAGAGCCCTGCAGACACCCAGGTCAGTAAAGAAGGAGGGGGAGGAGGTGCTCCAGGTGCCAGAGAAGAGATTCCCCTGCAGACCATGGTGAAGATCATGGTGAAGCCGGTTGTCCCTCTGCAGCCCATGGAGGACCATGCAGGAGCAGGGTCCTGGAAGGAGCTGTGGCCTGTGGGGGATCCATGCTGGAGCAATCTGTTCCTGAAGGACGGCACACCATAGGAGGGACCCCATGCTGGAGCAGGGGAACAGCGTGAGGAGGAAGGAGCGGCAGAGACAAAGGGTTATGAACTGACTGCAATCCACATTGCCCACTGCCCCTGTGCCACTCGGGGCGGGAAAAGGTGGAAAAGTCGGGAATGAAGGAGTGAAGTTGAGCCTGGGAAGAAGGGAGTGGTGGGGGAAAGGTTTTTGTTTTGTTTTGTATTGTTTTGTTTTCTTCTAGTTTTAGGTTGCTCATCATCCTACTATTTTTAATTGGCAATAAATTAATTTTCCCCAAATTGAGCCTGTTTTGCTTATGAAAATAATTGGTAAGTAATCTCCCTGTCTTCATCTCGACCCACGTGCTTTTCCATTTTATTTTCTCTCCCATGCTGTTCAGGAGGGGAGTGAGAGAGTGGCTGGGTGAGGGTCTGGCAGCCAACCAAGGCCAACCCACCACAAAAGTGTAACCACAAATTGGAAACTTTAGCCTTTATTCCCCAGGAAGATATGATTTGCAGCAAATTTCTTTACTTCTAGAGAAAATTTATACAGATGTTGAAGCAAATATAGTATGATTTTCATTTCACTTTTCATTGGCTTATACTGAGTTTTCACAAGAAACCTCTAGTAAAATCTTGGAGCACTGAGAATGTGTAAGAGTGAAATTTCATTCTGGAAATAAGTGTGAGGATGCCAAGCTTTCCTGTATTCCCATTGTGTAAGGTGCCCAAGTGAGTTTTTCATTTAATTCTTGCTATCCTGTGAAGATAGCTAAGAAGCATGTGAGTGTGTGGGTGCATACTGTATCATAACAGCCCTGATTTATCTAAAACACTCAAGGGAGAGTTATGAGCTTTTGCTCTGCACCTTTTCAAAGAGATTTAATTAAAATGAAATATTACATGGATGCTGAGGCAGGAGCTGGACTTGTCAAGTACACAATTCTGCACATTCAGCAATTAAATGTAGGCAAAGGGAACTTTTCTATTACTGATTACACATGTATGATTTTTACCATACTAGTAAAATAATAAAATAATTGTCTGAAGTAGCCTGAATGTCATTAACAATGCTACAACTAGCAGCACAACAGAAAATGAACTATTAAACATTTCTTTTTGCATTACTAATGTTTTCCACATGCAAATATTGGTATAAAAAGGAGACAAGGCAATATATGCATTATAGTTATTCAGACATGGATTGCAAGTAAATTTAGATATTATTAGGAAACTCTGAGATGGATTCTTTATTCATTGTATTAGCCAGTATACAGTGGGTGTGAAGAATGTAGTGATTACAAAGCATGTACTTTTATTGCTATGAAATAATATATAGCTGTTTTAAGCACAATGAGATGTTATAGTATGTCCCATTGTACCTTACACGTTATTTTTTCTATAGTAGTTATCTTGATTAAATAAGTGACTGGAAATAGAAAGGAAATGTATCCAACACTATCTTCAAATGTTCCTTACTGACAGCCATGCAAGATGACCTATGCTTTAATACCATTCCATTCAGCAGTCATGAAATGGTTGAGTGCAAAGTAGCAGTGCTTTAAATAGTAGCAAAATCTATAAATGTAAGTATGAGTTGAAAATTAGGCCAAGGAAAAGACTGCTCTGGGAGGTTTGAAAAGAATGATAGATTTTCCAGTACTAGTGTTTTAAAAATCTGATATTTTATTGAATGGTGCCACTTGCCCTAGTCAAAATGGTGCTTATTTTGGATGTAAGTAATACTAAGTCATCAGGCAGGCCTCTGCATATGGAAAAAAATTACATAGCATTGTTAAACCTGTCAAATGAAATAATGTTTTTTCCTAGAGCTATGAAAAAATGTGTGTTGATAAAACTCATCACTCAGAATTAGAATCATACCAACCCTTGTTCATAATCTTAAGAAAGGAATTTAAGCCTGAACAGGAACAGGTCCATTATCTATCTAAAATGTGATATATTCATCTGAGGATGCTTTGGCTCTGTCAGTCTGTCTGTATATTAAAGGGAAGGTACGGGTGTGGCACCTGGAAGTGCATACTCCAAGTTGCTTTAGCTAGCAACTACAACAGCTCAGGACATGGCATGAAAGAATTCAGCAGATTAAAGCAACACAGTACCATGAATAGGTTCTCTGATTATTAGCACAAAGTGAAGCCTGTGCTGCTGCACCTTCACTGCATTTACTACTTGTGACACTATGTTAAAGATGTGCCAAACTACAGGAGGCATCAAACAAGTACAAAAATATTTGTACAAAAAGAAAACAAATTTGTGAAATGTTTCCCTTATTTACAGGATCACCAAGAACTGTAGAGCATTGCATTTTTATTTTAAAATGTCAAGTTAAATCAGCAGTATAAACCTTTAAACAATTAAATTCTTCAGATGTAATTAAAAGAATAAATTAGTGTAAAACATTCAGTAATAAGGCTTTTCCTACAAAGGTATAAATATGCAAAATTTCTCCTCTTGAGGCAAGTGACCGGTTTTACAACATTACAAAGGCACTTAGAAAATCCCTTTATAAATCTGTGAATCAAACCTCCAGTCTTCTTCCAAACAGTGTAAATATTTAATGCTCATAGAAATTTTGTTTGATTAAGTAACATAGGATTGGACCACATTTCATTGACTGTTTTATGTGAAGAGAAGTTAAAGAGATATTAAACATGGATACAAGCTGAAATCACCCAAGACATGACTCTGCAACTGACTGAAGAAATTAGTCTATCTAATCTTAAGTGCAGATCAGCCATTTTATGGATTTAATAGTAATATTAAATTAACAATACACAAACCAAGTTCAACACTAGTTTGTTGATAACCATGATTCATTTTCATGTATAGAGTAACACCTTCCATATTATTTATTAAACTTATTTTATATATTGTTTTATTGCAGAAAGAATTTTTAATAGAGACTTTTTCTGATCTACCAGTAGCAGATTAATTTATTCATAGTACAGCACCCAGTTTGTCAATCTTTGAATACACAAACCAAGTTCAACACTAGTTTGTTGATAACCATGATTCATTTTCATGTATAGAGTAACACCTTCCATATTATTTATTAAACTTATTTTATATATTGTTTTATTGCAGAAAGAATTTTTAATAGAGACTTTTTCTGATCTACCAGTAGCAGATTAATTTATTCATAGTACAGCACCCAGTTTGTCAATCTTTGGTTTTGTTTCTAGTGATAAATTATTTAGTTCAAGCAAATCATTGACACCATTCATGCTTGAAATCAGGGCATAAACTACATCTAGAGATCTTAGAGAACCATAATAAATCACCATATTATCTGTATAAATCCCCACTAATGATCTGATATGTAGCAATGGCAGGTCATTCATACAGATTAGAAATAAAAACTGAGTCCAGTTAAGGACTCATAAAATCCGTAATCATTATTTAGAGCATCAAAGTCATTATAGATTATAGTATTTCATCTACACATATTTAAATTACAGCATCACTGTCTAAAATGTAATAGTCAAAATAGAAGTAACTTCGTATACAACGAGTTCATATCAGCATTTTTGACTCTTTATTATTCAAAGTTATTATTCATTATTTCTCTGATTAGAAAGGAAATGTTAAAGGAATTCTTTAAAAATGTACTTGTTTGGAAGTTGTTATACCTCTGGACAGGAGTGACTAAAATTGCTGCAGACGATATCTGTAAGAACCAATGAGATAATGGAAAGCACTGCAAAGCACAAGGCATGGACAAGGAAGTGGGAGGAAAATCAATGGGTCAGTCTCTGCTCTGATTTATACCCTTTCAAACACACAATGCTGGATTTCAATGCTTATAAATCATTATGTCTCTACTGGAACCAATGGAATGATCCATGTTTAGGCTATCGGAAGCTCTGTCCAACATCTAGAAGTAGAGAGTGTCAAGAACTAGCAGACAGAGACAAATTTGGCCCTGTCTGTTTTATTGAAGGCCTTGGACATTAATGAAAGTACTGCCTGAAAAAAAATGCCTGTGTTTATTTTTGTCCCTTTTCATTGATGACTACCAGTGGATGTAAATGAAAGGCCTGTCTTTTTTCTCCCAGTCATTTAATATTACCTTATTTGTAAACTCTAGCATAGTCACTTAAAGCAGAGATATAAATTAACTGCTTAATACCATTTGCTCACAGACTATGCCAGTTCTGGTCTGTCAGCAGCCTCCTTCATTCAATATATACCTGCCAATACATAGTGTCACCCCCTTTCTTAAAAACTAGAAGGATTAAAAATAAAAGAGGAAAACAAGAAGTTATCACTACGGCGTGGCCGTTCAGAGCTGTCCCCATCAATAAAAGACATTGTCTCTTAAGTTCATTGCTGTTTTACATCTTTCCTGTTACTTTGCAACACAAACACTTCTCCTACCATAAAGGTTAGAAAGGTTTCTTTTCTTCTTTCTACATCTCTATGGTAAAAATAGGGAAAATAGCATGTTTCCAGGTTCTGACTGAATAGCAGCTTGTTCTGGAGAACTGTGATCAAGTTACAAACTAAAGTGAGGGCAGGGTTTTCTTTGCAGGATGTGGTAGTCCACGTAAAGAATGCTGATGCTTTAGCACAGTGGCACAGGGAAGAGACCTGTAACGCGAGGTCTGAAGGAGAACTTGTGATTTCTAGGGCAATTCAAATCCATGGTTCAGAGGTGGGTCTAGGAGCAGTACACACGGAGACTTTTTAGGCTAGGTACAGTAACAAAAGAAGTTCATACCCTCAGGGAAAGTTACTGAGCCCATCAGGGGGTAGTGCAAGAATCCTCATCTGCAGATTCCTGGCTTCATTTAGTTTCCTTCTTGTAAAGCTTGATCAAAAGCCAGTAGGTAACATTTTTTGTGACAATAGTGTTGTATGTTCTGGTCCCTCCCACTAGGGACCAGTATTTTATCTAGGGCAGATTAAGGGCCAAATAAACAAGCAGTGCTTATGGGCTGCTGCTTGTTTTGGAGTATTCAGACAAAAGGTCCACCCTTAACTACACTAAGAAGGGAACAGCAAGAGAAAATACAGGTGTTACAGATAGCTAAGGAGTAGTGATGTAAATGCAGCTGGCCAACCCTGACTAGTGGCTAAACTAGGAGGACAGCAACGTGAGAAATGGCAGAAATGAAAAACTATGTATAAAGAGAAGCATTTCCTTACAGAACTGCTGACGAAGGTGGAATTTTCCAGGGCAACCACATCATGAATAACAAATCAGTGTAAAAAGTCAGCAAAACTGAGACCCCTGGGGAAAGAGTAAATAGGACTAGCTGGCTTGTTTTGGAGGGGATGACAGTGGTAAAGATGAAGAAATTGTACTGTGAAAAGAGCTGTAGAAGGGGTAGTAAATCACGTGGTTGGGGATGATCAAGAAAACATGTCACCCAGCCCAGTGCTTGATCACCACACTTTGAAGCAGGACACTGGAACCGCTTTTTCCAGTCTACTCGTATCTGACTTACCTCCATGACCAGGAGGGACACGGGGTGATTTTCCCTATCATCAGTGAGGGAATATCAGGAGTGTATTCCTAACATCAACAAGGGGATGCCTGGAGGGTACCACTTACCAAGGCCTTTTCCTCTCCTTAGCACTCTTAACTGAGTGTTCCATTACAATGCCTTTTCTTTTTTTTCTTTTTTTTTTTAATGACTCAATGGCTTAAATTGTAGAGGTTAAGAATCCCCCTCCCTCCTCATGTTGCCTTTACTCTGGGGAGGGTGTTCATCCTCAATGCAAGAGCAGTAATTCAAACCTTTTAATATGGATTAAAACTAACTGCTAGGTTACAAGTTTTCTCTTCCAAAAATCTCTGTGTATTTTAAGATGAAAATGACAGTGATCAATGAGCTGTGTACTCCATTTAAAGCCCTCCTTGATAATTTCTAAATCATGATAGAGATATTTGAAATACGTTGTACTGTCTTGTCCTCTAATGTAGACTATGTTTATATTTGTTTTTAATAAAGGTATTCTTTATTCTCAGCAATAGGAGAGGATCAAACCCACTCTTTTTGCTCTTGCAGATAAAACACTATGGTTCAAGCAGAGGAGTTGAAGAGAAAATTCTGGGGGAAAAATAAAGCAAACTGTGTTTTTAAATGTGGTAATGATGTAGCAAAGGGAATTTAAGTGGTTGAATCAAACATTTTAGCTTGGAATGTGTAAGGCCAATAGTTGAGTGTTATTTTTTTAACCTGTCATTTTAAAATATGCTTGTTCGCATTCTGACATATTGTAGCATCTAAAAAAAGCTGGGTATATTTTAGATTAACAGCATGCATCTTTAATTATGCTCTCTTTAGTTAGTAGTTCTGAGAATTTTGCTGTATTAAAGAGCTTTAGCCTATCAAAAAGGTTTTCCTGAGCTTCTCTGACATACATCATAGCAGACACCAATGTCACACCAGTCCCTAAGGAATTCTCAGATGCATAAACACTAAACTTCCTCCCACAGAGATTTAAAGAATTACTGCTTAGTACTTACATTCAAGCTTTGTTCTCCATGTAAAATATTCAGCTCTGTACTACTCTGTGTGGCTCTACATCAGTTGATAACCAGCAGGGCTAGGTTTTCAGATTAAATGGTATTAGCTCTGATTAAAAGAAGCAGTATCCAAAAGAAGCAATTGCTATCAAAGTTGAGCTTCAAATAAACTTCTCTGTATAGCTAACTATTTTCATACCATGATGATCAAGCTTTGTTGCTACAGTTCTCCATTATCAAGTGATAACAAACTCAAAAACTATTAAAAAAAAATATATTATTCCTTGTTACACATCAGACAACAGAGAGAGAGAGACTCATTTATATTTTCCTAACAGTGCTAGGCACAATAAAGGTCAGAAGTCGCATACAACGTGTTTATTCAGATCTGCTGTTCTCACCATTTCTTGATATACCCACATACATTCAGAGACTTTAAGAATAAGCTATTCTCTCACCAGGTTCACCCATGGAGGCATGGCCAAAAATCACAAGTACCAGGTGGTAGACTGAGTTTGCTAATTATAGTTGGACTTTGGGATCTCAGCTTTCAAGAATGACCTTGGCAAGCCAGAACAGATAGGGGATAGGGGATGAGGTTTTTTGTATGATTTGGGGTGAAAGGGATTTCTAAGGTCCTCTAAGTCAAACACCTGCTGAAAGCAGGCCTAACTGAAGTTAGATCAGGCTGCTCAGGGCATGTCTTGCTAAGTTTTTAAAATCTTCAGTGATACAGATTCTATAATCTTCATGGACATATTTTTTTCAATGCTTCTAGTGCTTATAATGATTAACACTTTTTTTCCCCCCCCTAATATCTTGCAAAAATTCTGTTACAGCAGTTTGTGACTGTTGCTCTCATCTTTTCAACATGCAGCTATGATAACAGTCTGGCTCCATATTCTTTACAGACCCTCTTAGGCCATTGAAGACAGCAATAAAACCCTCTCTTTTCCTTCTCTTCCCCGGGTGAACAAACCCAGCTTCCTCAGCTTTTCCCTGTATGTTGAGGGACACCACTTTTAACAGGCTTCCAGTTAGACTTACAACTGTGACTTCTATTTGCAGGTCAAGCCAGATTTTTAATCACCTTTAAGACTGCCCATTCAGTCCATATCTTCCAAATCCAGCTACAAGGATGCCATGGGAGTTCGAGTATTCTACCCTCACCCAAAGATCCAGTCATCATGAAAGGCACTCATGCTGATTAGGCACAATTTTACCCTTGGCACCTCTGTGCTGGCTGTTCCCTGTCACCTTCTTGTTCTTTATGCATCTGGACATGCCTTCCAAGAGGATTCAATTCATAGACTTCCCTGGTACTAGGGTGAGGCTGACCTACCTGCAGTTCCCCCAGCCTTTCTTCTTGCCCTTTGAAGATGGAAATGATATTTGCCTTTTCCCAGTCACCAGGAACCTCTTCATCAGGGACCTTTCCCAATTACTATCACTTTTCAAAGGCGATAGAGTGGCTCTGCAATGACATTGGCTGTCCTGGATATTAACCAACTTTCCCCTTCCCTTCCCTTCCCTTCCCTTCCCTTCCCTTCCCTTCCCTTCCCTTCCCTTC
>NW_008796110.1:10321523-10323588 GCF_000699145.1 Aptenodytes forsteri | reverse complement strand
CCCTTCCCTTCCCTTCCCTTCCCATTTCTAGAATCCTCTAAAACAGTGAAAAGGTGATTCAGTTTTATACTTAAAAAGATGGAAAGAAGCCATAGAATTTGCCAGCTTAGTTGCTGAAATATAGATTTTCTATTATCACCACAGATGTTCGATAAAGTTTTCCACAACTGACCTCTTTTAACTCTGTACAATACAAATGGAAAACTCAAAGATCAGCTACTTAGAAAATAAAGGCATTTGTTCACTTGTACAAGGTATCTTTGCAGTCTATGTCATCATTAATTGTACCACTATCACCCTAAACAAATGTCTATTTTTATGTGCATATGTTTGAAGAGCATAGAAACTATTCTTTCTAAAACATTGACCGCTGATATAATGATTCACTTCCATCCAAAAATGTGTGCGCTATAATGAGCTGCAGAACCGAGGCAGGCAGTAGACCTGCATAATTGCATCTCATCTTGATAATTTGGCATACAATGCTAGTGACAAAAAATGTGATCATAATTGTCTGGTTAACCGACATGCTGGACAACTGGTGAAATGGATGGGTACTTGTGCTAGAATAAATATTGTACACATCATAATATGAAAAAAATAGGTGATGAGATTTTTATTGTCTTACAGTAGCAGCTTCATGTTGCAGTAATTCTACTGTACTGCATTGCATTTGTCTGCAAAAAAACAACCCCAAATTGTTCCAGGCTGCCGTTAAATGATACCAGGACAATAGAAAGCAAGATTCAAAACCAGTGTGCAATGTGATGTATGCTGTCATCCACATATGAAAGCTTCCAATAGATTTCAGTTGACATAGGTAAAAAAATAACTTTTCTATTCATATTCTTCATATGCAATTCAACTTACTATATTTTTTAACTTGTCTTGTAAATTAACAAGCTAACATGAGAAAGACCAATCCTGGCTCTATTGATGTCAATGGAAAAAATTCACTTGGCTTCATTGCCAATGATTGTACTTTACATATATCCTAATATGAAATAAATCAGCTGCACACTAGGTTGATAAACAAGAGAAGTATGACCAAGCACAATGAACAGAGGCCACAAGCTCCATGTTCTGAAACTTATACTTGGCATTTTCCATGAGCTGGCAAACACTTTTTTGTGGGGGATATATATTCATCAAAGAGATTATAATTCTCTCACTGAAAAACAGTACAACTTTTGTACAATGCAGTATTTCATTTTCTGAGAACAGAAAGCAAACATAAGTGAGTCCCAAGAGAAAAACCACACTTCTTAGTTAAACTCTTGAAAAGTCCTCTGCATGTTGCAAATTCTAAGCTTTTTCTCAATGATGGATGAATCAGTTAGAAGGAAGACATATCCTGCACTGTTTTTTGTCTTTGAGAAATCAAATCTGCAAACATGAATGGTTTGGTAAACAGCTTTATGCAGAAAGTAGCCAGTTTATGGCTGGACCATAGTGCAGAAGTATGGGATTCCGAAGTGGATGTGACTGGAGGATGCATGCTCACAGCCTGCCTGCCTGTACTCTCTGAAGGATGACCAAGCCACTGTAAGTGAAATCAGGTGCTTTGGACCCAATTACTAGTTTACAGAGCAGGAAAGTCAGTACTTTATTCAGGAGTGAATTGTAAGACACGATGCTCCCTCCCTTTCATAACTCAGATGAGTCTGATAGACCAGGTAGCTGACAAGGAAGAATATAGGGTTGATTGCATATCTGTTGCGCTTACTGGCAAGGTGTACTAAGCCCACATTCAGTGCTTTGTTATCATTCCTTTGTTGAAAGCAACACATAATTTGGGCAATGTTTATTGGGATGAAATTTAACAAGTCCAAATATCAGATTCTGCACCTAGGACGGAGTAATGCTGGACACAAGTATAAGTTGGGAGAGGGGTGGCTGGTGAGCAGCCCTGCAGAAAGGGATCTGGGGATGCTGGTCATCGACAGCAGGATCAATGTGAGTCAGCAGTGTGCCCTGGCAGCCAAGAGGGCAAACCGCATCCTGGGGTGCATCAAGCACAGTACAACCAGCCAGTCAAGAGAGGTGATTATCCCGCTGTATTCAG
>NW_008796110.1:10284654-10321351 GCF_000699145.1 Aptenodytes forsteri | reverse complement strand
GAGAGGGTGGTCAAACACTGGAACAGGCTTCCTAGGGAGGTGGTCGATGCCCCAAGCCTGTCAGTGTTTAAAAGGCATTTGGACAATGCCCTTAATAACATGATTTAACTTTTAGTCGGCCCTGAATTGGTCAGGCAGTTGGACTAGATGATCATTCTAGTTCTCTTCCAACTGAAAATATTCTGTTCTGTTCTATTCTATTCTATTCTATTCTATTCTATTCTATTCTATTCTATTCTATTCTATTCTATTCTATTCTATTCTATTCTATTCTATTCTATTCTATTCTATTCTATTCTATTCTATTCTATTCTATTCTATTCTATTCTATTCTATTCATTCTATTCTATTCCATTCTATTCTATAATTACATATATGAAACCAAAAATGCAAGTGAGTTATATCTGCTTTGGCAATGTCATTTTGTCATCCTGTTGGATCTCAGGGAAGGAGTAACACTGACCTCAGCTTCAGTAGCGTCTTCCATAACAGGAAAGCAACAAAGAATTTCTCTGGACTGAGGGAAGTGCTGCATGTGCCATCAGGGGTCCTAAACCAAGCAAGTGTACACTCAGTCTTTCTGACTATTTCCTGTTAGTGAAGTGCCACACTATTAAGCAGAATATATATCATTGCTTCTTCAAATCATTATTGTAAGTCAGTATTTTTGGTGTACACTAAATAAAGTTGAATTGGCATAAATACTGGCAGAACCTTGCTTTATTTGTGTGAATAGACTATGACTGTTTGCAAAATACTGTCCAGCTCATCCAACATAACTAACTGAACAATATCTGTCTCTGTCTAGAAAAGCTGGAGTCAGTTTAAAACTTAGATATTACATTGCACTGAGAAGAAAAGGGAACTTTGTGGTGATGCTAATACTAATCCCGATTTTTAGTAGGTTTGTGCAGGGTAAGAAAATCTGATTAAATGATATGTGAAGCCAATGGAAGCTTGCTACTGAATTTGGTGCAGGCAGGATTTCACCCTGATGTTTTAGATCTTTTAAACAAGTGCACAAAATAAACTGCAGTAACTACTCCAGCTGTTCAATGATAAGCAACTAATCAATCAGCTTTTAGATTTGAACAGATAAAACTAATTAACATATTTTTAAAAATGTAATACTTATATCACTAAACAAACTTATTGAGAAAAGCCAGAGTTCCAATGGTACTTTGTGCACTTTCTTTAAAAAAAAAATAAAGAAGAAAATCTGTCCTTAGAAAAAAGTCTTTAGCCAAATCCTGCTTCAGTCTTTTATTTTCATTTTTAGCTTCTACTACATAAACTTCATCCCACTTGCTCCAGGCTTGCTGGGAATACCAGTGAGATAAACTGTGGGCTTTTGTGTTTATGTCTGTTTTACCACTTCTAACGTGCTGCTCTTGCTTCTGTAATGTACAACAACAGACTTCTCTCACCTAACATTTTCGAAGTGCTGCGAATACAGTAAGGGGTAGACTAGTGCCTCCTGTTCTGGTTGTGTAGTGTTACTCAGATGATGGAAATTCTTTCCTAAATGATATCTTCGGACGTGTAGAAGATGTGAACAGATCTACAGCTGATATAAAACTCAAGTGTAAACAATTTCTATCCCAAAGGGCACTTCTAAATAACCCCTAGTACAGAGGATTCTGACATGGAATACAGTCCTCTGTGGACACAGTGAGCTTATTTTGCAGAACAGAGCTTAACACATTTTGCAAGGTTGGTTAAGAGCTATTTTGTTACCAGCATATTATTCTGCTGATGCTGCAGGTTACTCAACAAAGGGAGACTATCATGCTCCAGTGGAGCCAAAGGCTACTTAGGACACAAGGCTACCTCTATGGAATAACCAGCAGAATGAAGGCTTTTGAACTTATTCCTTAATAAATTGGCAACTGCTCAGCAGAATTCTCCATACAGAGTGAACCTGTACCTTTGTTCTGTCTCATTCCTCACTGATCATAAAGATGAACATATTCTTACACAGCAACAATGTGAGCTTTGCCTGCTCAACAATGACCTCATAAAAAATAAAGAGGAATCCTTTATACGATGGAAATTTTTAGGATAATACTCTTTTAATAGACCACATAGCTATCTCTTAGGTCTACAATTTCACTTCCTTTAAATACAAAATTTTTATGTCATAAAATTTAGTGTATTCTTTAAAAGGGTAATAATTTCTAATGAATTTCAGTAATTTGTTTGTTTTTAAAATCAATTATTAACATTTTTAAAATATAAAATTGGAATTAACTTTAATTTGAAGATTATACTTGGTATCAGTAAGTAGCAGGTTTCTCTAATCTGTCCAAATTTGTTTACACACAAAAGAATATTATTTTCTCTGCTGCTTCTGAAATGGGAACAAGCATTATAAATTCTACAACTTTTAAGAAATTTAGACAACTAGGATTTCAAGATATATTTTTAGACCTAATACAAGACTCCTGAAGCATGTGTGTACATTATGTTAAATCTTTGAGTACACAATATTTCAGTTAAGAATTTATACTTAATCTGTTTTCATTTTCAGAAATGGTTGCCGTTTCCCTTTTTTGGGCAACCCAACTCAGTAAGTTATGTTGCTTCAGTTAGTTGACATTAAAATATAAAATCAGGTATTTGAAATCTAATGCATTTCACAGAATGAATTTCCTTTTTGCTTATTCTGCTTGCCATGATGCAATTTTATGACCAAGAATTGTAGTAAATTCTTTCTTTGCATATTAACATGCACTAACGCACCATGCCAAACATCAGCACATGCAAAATCAGATAGCTGTAAACTAAAGACTATATCGTGAGAAACTATTTGCACTTTGTGAAAAAGTCTTAGTATTTCATCATTATGAGGATGACTCCAACATTCCTAACTTCATCATGCTTATCACAAAAACAGCAATTATGCAATTCTTATTAATGTAACTAAAAGTAATTTCTATAACTAAACAATATTATAAGATCCTTGCAACTGAAGAATATTGAGGTAGCTATCTTACGGGGGCATGCCTGACCTTTTCCCTGTATTCATATCTGACAAATGAAATATCTTCTATAATTCTAAAACTTTTTTGGCAAATGAATAATAATGATTAGTGACTTGTGTCTGCAAGATAAAATCATGGCTCAGCTAAAGCTTACTTTTCAGTATTATGCAGTATATGAACTGGATAATTAACTGGAAATGTTTTTTTTCTCATTTCCCATTAATTTGTGGATAGAATTATGTCTCATAAGTTTAGCACTAGAGTTATCATCCACAAATAATAAAACTTTGTCAATGTTTTAATCATTTGACTGTTGTATACTTTCTATATTTTCAGAGTTCCAGTGCTGCTTCATTACTGCTTTGAAAGTCATCAAGCAAAGAATGGACTATTACACTTCCAAGTAGATAGTGATTAAGAAACTTGGAAACATTTTTATATTTGCACATATTTAAGGCATCACTAACTACAGAGTAAATTATGTCCTTTTCATCTCAGTCTCAGTCTAAAAAGATGACCATTTCAGCTAAGAGCTTATACATTGTTGGCAATACAGGATACTCTAGTCCTGTCAAGGTATATCATTTCAGCAATAGGCAAATCTTGAAACATAAGATCACTGTTAAGTGATCCATGTGAATGTCTATGGGTGACATTGCAGTATGCTGTTCCTCCTTTTTCTGGCACCAGTTTGCCTTTTCTTGTATTTTGGCGATTTTTTAGAAATACAAAACGTTATAGTAATTTTGTTCTCAGAAGCTATGCTAGAATTATTTTAATAGTCCTATCCATTCACATGCTGTCTTAATCTGACAGTCCATTATAAGTAGCTGAGAAACTTCTACTTCATAAACTACAGCTCATGATACTTATTTCTATCGTTACTGAGCCATGCAAAATCATTTCTCTACTTATTCTAGGAAGTTCCTCCTCTTTTAGCAGCACTGCTATCACAGTCACTGTCAGGGGCACAGTCTTTGTGGGATACAGTCAACCAACTAAAAGCACACAAATGATTTTATATGCAACCCTTGACAGGGATCCTTTTCCTGCTTCCCATCCTGTGTTTATTGTATTGAAAGGCTATAGTCACTGTATCTTTTTTAGTCTCTCATTAGTATACTGTAAAAATAATCTCTGAATACTGAAGGAGTGATCATAAAAATGAACTTAGCTGAAATTCTTTAAGACAAATTGGAGCTGTTCTGGAAAAATATTTCAAAGTTGTATGTTTATTTCAATGGTTGTTAAATTTTTTTCTATGTGACATTTTAGAGATATTTGATATATGTCAGTTATATATTTTTATTTTTAAAAGATTTTTCTTGAAATTGAGTGAACAGGACTTGATCAAGAAACTGGTAAGTGGGAAATAAGAGCCTTCAACAAAGAGACCACAGATTTACATAAGAGGATTTGTACTTTCTGTCTCAGCCATTCCCAGTTCTTTGCTTGACTAACAAGTTTTCATGCAGAAGTCTCAGTGTATGATTTGATTACTTTTAGGGGAATTTAAGGTTTTATTCATTTCAGATCTCTTTTGAAATTTTCATCAAGTTGCATTACTAAACTCAGTACTACAAATTCTACCTTCCATAATCTCACAGGATTACAAAATGCGCCTGTTGCACAGTATAATGGAAGTCTGTGAGAAGTGCAGCTCTCATCCATATATGTGTTGTTGCATCTGGATGAATAGTTCTGGAGAGCTGTGGTAAGTTCTTTCCACGCTGTGTCTGAAGAAGCTGATGTGATACTATCATTTAAAGCCCAACCCTACAGAGGTATTTAACAAGTCTTTCCAATAAAACATATTAGTGTTCATAAAGGCCAAGCTTTTATTATTGATATTAATGTACCTTTCCAGCTGGAGATTACTATAATAATTACTATATTCTGCTTTCTTATCTAGCTTTACAGTGCAAAATGAGAGGTCTGGTACGATACGGGATTTTAACAGACAAACTCTCAACCACAAAGCTACATCCGTGGGTTTTATTTCAGATATGCTATGCAGAACAGTTTTAGTACAACATGAAGAGTGTTTTTTTTCTGAACTTTATGATTCGTTTTTATCTAAAGATTAAGACTTGTATTATAAGATCTGTGGCATTATGAAATGAAATAATCTAAACTTCGACATTCTTGCCCAGTTAATGAGCCTTTCACAGAGATTATCATGTTCAATTTAGAAAGCTTTGGTGAGAGTTGACAATTTTTTGCTCTTCTAAATTTTACAAGCTTTTCAAATTCAACAGAGAGAAGTTACTTCACTCATCTCAATTTAGTAACCTTCAGCATGCAATGTGGCAAAATCTAGATGTTTTAGTTAAAACGTTGTTGCTTTTTATTTTGGCAACTTCTGAAAAGCATAAAAATGTTGTTTCCAGGTAACTGAGCAGCATGCTGGGATGTTTGGTGTAAGCAGGTAGGATTATAAGTTGAAACAGAAACAAAAATAAAACAAAATAAAACTTTTCCTGCAGGCCATGAAGTGTAAGTAGAGCTTCTGTATAGTCACCCCTTCAGGAGCAGCTATTTTTCCTCTGTACAAAACAGATAATGGCTTTTACAGTGACATTTATTTCTCTGTCACGTTTTCCCTGAATATTTCTATCCATTTTTTTGCACATCCTAAGAAGCCCCATGTCATTGTGCTCTATTGTCATTGGGGACTGAACTGGTTGTGCAGGTCCAGTTAATCTCCACCACTGTTGGATGACACCAGTTTCATCACATTTATGGCACTTCATTCACACAGGTCAGCTTTGGCTTTTGGTTAATGACACTTCTTAAATTCCATGAGGATTTTCATGGACTACTGAAATACTGTCTCTGGAAAAGGAAAAAAAAAAAAAAAGGTTGTTTCCAAATGTTTTCCATTCATTGATTGCTATGCCAAAATGCTTGTAAGATTGCAGTCTCTGTAGAAAACCTGTGATCAAAGGACAAATCAACAATAATTTCTCAAGAAGCTGAAACCTTTAATCTTCAAATGGCTACTTCTAGAGTCTTGCCAAGAGTCATCTGGAAAGGATAAAGCTAAAAATATAATTACATGAAAAAGCAATCTTAGGGCTGTTTTACTTCTAATAGAGAAAAAGATGTTAAGCTGTGTTACCAATCAGACTGAAGATGTGGCAGCTTGGGGATCAGCTGGTTTAACAAATGAGGAAAATTGTTTATCTCAAAGAACAAGATTAAAGAATGTGAGCTTTGAAGTGGGAATCCAAGTCTCAAACTCATGTCCTTAACAGTATTTATATGCAGTAATAAAAGGTACATGAAGTGGCTCTCAATCTACAGTCTAGTGACTAACTACTTGGCAGGTACTAGTAGTAGCTTCATGGCGAGCCAGCATTCTGCACCCAAAATATGGCTTTCTTTGGGTCATTGGAGTAGGTGTCATATTTTTTAACGTGGAAATGAATAGTACACATGGGAATTGTATCCCTGGTGTGAAAACACTGGACTAGAAAATAGTCCCATACTTCTTAGTTAGAAAAATGCTTATAGAACAAGATTGATTTGGTGTAACTGGAGCTTAGATATGTCAGAGAGAATGAAAGTAAAAAAGAATGTTAGAAGATCAGAGGAATATTCGTATGACTTCAGGAAGTTACTGCCCCACACTAGAAAATTGCTGACCCTCATCTGCGCTGCAGTAACCCCTCCTGTGCACATCTTAGCTTGCTGCAAATGCAAAGCAAAATGGAGTTGTTTAAAAAACAACTGTTTCCCTTCATATATGAAGGTGTAAACACAAGGTCTCTTACTGTGGCTCAGCTAAGGGCTGAAGCTTCTAGTAAAAGACCTATAACCTCTTAAGAACACCTTAACCTGAACAACCCCTACCTTGTGATCATACCTACCTGCTCAAAATTTTGGCAATTTGAGCTTTGAACCTTCACTTGAGAACTGTTTTTTGTTCCTAGAGGTTTCAAGATAGGCAGCACTGTGAGAAAATATCCTTCCATGACAGGAAAGTGTATTCATAAAATAAGCAAGATTTAACCATAACAAGAAGCAGTTTGGATAAGTAATCTTAACTTAACTGCTTTTCAGTACTCACATCTGTGATGATTAGTATAGTGAGAAAACAAATATATTAAAAAAAAGGCAAAGAGTGAGTCTTCAAAATGGAGCCAGTCTTATTTTCAGAGAGTGTTAAAATTGGAACAAATTACTAATTTGTAAGGGCTGAAGGGAAAGGGGGACAACGTCCTGAAAAGAATGGGTTAACTCCTGTAGGCTATCTGTTAAAAAACCCCTAATTTGTTTCTTGGATATAATTGTTGTATCTGTTACTGTAACAAGATCAGTTAATGAGATTGGATAAAAAGCCATTTACTTCACTGGTTATTGTTACCTACATATGATTTCTAGAAAGCATAGATATTTCAAATGAAGCCTAGAACTTCTGAGTTAAATACAAATGATCATAGTATGTATTTTGGAAAGGAAAGCTGCTTTAACTCTTGCAGGCACAAACACCATTGAAAACATTAAAGAAAGACATTTTCCTATTTTGACTTCAGTGTCTTCAATTTTAAAAAGAAAAAAAATGAGACTTGTATTTTAATATAAACACACAAATAATAATAAAACATTGCAACCAGAAATGGAACTGGCAACATTTAATAGCACTGTGCATTCTCAAATTTTGTTCATGGCTCAAAACCCCAACTATTTACATGCATGGTCTATTTACACGTAAAAGGATTTTCTGAAAAAGTAAAATAATTCTTTCAGGTAAAATAAAATATTGTTCACCAATCATTACTCACATTACCTGAGTAAAAACAAAAACAAAGCAAAAACCCCCAAATCAGTGCATTTAATAGCACTGTGCATTCTCAAATTTTGTTCATGGCTCAAAACCCCAACTATTTACATGCATGGTCTATTTACACGTAAAAGGATTTTCTGAAAAAGTAAAATAATTCTTTCAGGTAAAATAAAATATTGTTCACCAATCATTACTCACATTACCTGAGTAAAAACAAAAACAAAGCAAAAAACCCCAAATCAGTCAGTTCAACTCAACCTGAAACAAAATGTCCTTGGTTTCTGTTCAAGTTCTTTCTTCTCCCTCTCCTTCAGCTCCCATGCATGCTTCTCTCAGCTCTGATGTGGTGATTTCCTCAACAACATCCATTTGGAAAATGGAGAAAAAAACAAAAAAGAAGTAAGCATCAGTTTGAACAGTGGAAAATTAAAATCTGGGGAAAAGGAAAAGCAAAGACAGAGACAACACAGAATCTTGAAAGCAACCTCTTTTGAAGCTAGAATGTCTTTCAAAAATATTTGACGTTATCTTGATGAGTATTTTGCAAGTCATATCAGCAGTGATAAAATTATATTTGATTTTAATATGAATGAACCGCATTCATTAGCAAGAGCCTGGAATCTTGCTTAAGAAGACAGCTCATGAAATTACAGTGTTTCAGTTCTGCTTTAGTCTGATCAAGGACCAGGTTTGGACTCTTCAGTATTTAAAAAATGCATCTATTATTTCTGACAGAGGGGATTTAGGAAGGCAGGTTCTATAAATCTTGCATGTAAAGATGAGAAAATAAGGAAGTGTTTGAATATGAAAATAAGTACTATTTTACCATTTTTTGATATTGTAACTATGTGCATATACCTTACCTGCCTTTTGTTATGATTTTTTAAAATGAATACACACTACAAAGCCAAAGAATAAGCAGTTCTAGAAATTGTTGAAGAAAAAATATACAAAGCAGCTCATTTTAGCACTATTGCTTTTTGTGAATAATGAGGACCATGATGTTGCAAAGGTATCTGTTCAGTTAAAATCCTTGAGTCATATAAAATACCAGTCATGACCATGATCAGGTCTCACCACCTGATGAAATACATATTCGGAAAACTTAATATGACTTGTAAGTGAAGAAACAGCTCTATTTAAGAAAAAAAAAAAAGAAATTTGTATGTTTTATTTCTTATTTTCTAATGTTTTGTAAGTTTTAAAACATAGTCTTATAATTTTATACTATTTTAAAATAGTAGCTGTAATTCATATTTCATCTTCCCCTTGGAGTAATGTGGGCTTACTGATATTGATCCAGCAGCTAGATAAAACAAAAAAAAGAACTGTTCTGGAGATTGAAATGGTACCATTCTTTAGGTCTGTTGACTGTATTTCTCAAACTTATAAAAGCTACTTACATACCATGTAACAATATGTACAGTTATGGTGAAAACGGCTACTGTTGTAAATGTTAAGTGTTTCTTTCAAAACCCCAACTTTCACGTCATTATAAAAACACATGCAGATATTTTTCATCTCTCTTCGAAGGTAGGAATCATGGCAGGATCACTAGTTGATGCATTTAGGCATTGTCTGACCTCTTCTTTTTTAAGGCTGAGGAGATTTTTAGTTCAAGAGTTTCTCTACTGATAAGAGCATGGAAGGGAAATTGTGAGCAATAACAGGTCTTTGAATCTTGAAACAGAACTGCTTCCTGGAAGCTCTACACCTGGCTCAGATTTCTGCTTATAACAAAGTCTGTTCCACCATCATATGCAGAACAAGCTGTGCTGATTTCTCTTCCCACAGGAGGCAGCTATAACAGGTCATGGGCTCTGCTCTGAGAATAAGACTTTGTAGAGCCATACCACTCCTCCACTATTTTACTATGTGCTGTACCTACTGCCCACGTATACTCAGAAGACATTGTAAGACCAGTTTTTCTCATAAACTCATTTTCTTAGTGAATTTTGACCAGTGATTTCTGATATTTTTATGCATTGCTACCTCCAACTCCTTTTCCTTCTACTTCTACATTCCTTGAAAAACAACCATGGTCAAATGGGTTTTACATTATTTGCATTTCTATTCTTTTTAACTTATTTTGACAGGAAGGAATAAAACCATCTTAAGGTAACTGGCACTGAAAAGTTATACAATTATTCCTCATTTTACAAAGAGCCTATCCTGTTGAAAAATTATGATATCAATAATCTGTGTATTCATGGGTTAGCATATATTTTGTTTCCACTAAAATATCTGATTAGAGAAATTAACTAGTGTTGGATGGAATGATCAGTTTTACATAATAATAAAAAGAGCTTAGTGAAATATGAAAGGGCTATATAGGACTGTGACTCCAAAACCACCTTCTGCTGAAGTGAAAATATTGTTTGTGTTCTGATCAGTATAAACCAGCATGTTGTTTAACTGGCTTATTTTATTTTCATCCTAGACAGATTCTTGTACTTGAACCACATAACTGTCAATGAACTGATAGAATGATTGTTAATGTCTGTATTTGTAGGTCGTGAACTTCATAAAAATACAATCAAAGCAGTTTTAGCTTAAGGATAACCTTACTGTAATGCAGTAATTTGTCCTCCACTGCACCAGCCCAGAAAAGGATCTTCACTTCTTCTAGCTGTGACAGCTCCCAGTTGCAAACACCTGTTCTGAAAAGCTGCAGCACAAACAGAATGGTGACAGAGATGAAGAGGTTGTAGACTTCTTTGAAAGGCTTCAGAGGCACTAAAAGAACGGCAGAGAGAGCCACAGAGCACGTAAACGTAGCTATATTGGTTTAGGTCAAAGATACAAGTAGCTTGTCTGTATTAGCAGCTAAAAAATGATAAAGGTAGGAGACTAGATTCAGCATGTACAGTAGTTTTTGTGCATAGTTAATCCACAACCATTTGTGTATTGGAGGCTTTCTGAGCCATACGTCACTTCTGTGTATCACTGGAGTTCTCTTCCTTAAACACATCTAGTCCATCCTTGAGCTAGTTTACAGTCTTGGCTTTCCAGAGTGGCAAAGCACTCCGAATCATTACTGCATGTTGTAGGAGGAATCATTACTTTTTATTTTATATTTTTAATTATTTCTGATAAAGTGATTTGATGCCCTTACTTTTTTGCACTTTGTTCACTCTTCTACAACCCCCTTGACTTTGTAGACCTGTATATCTCCATTAATTGTTTTTTTTCAGACTGAATAGTCCTAGTTTATTTAGTTGTTTCTTGGATGCAAGAAGGTCCATCCTTGTGATCGATGTAGAGACTTTCTTGAACCTTACCTTTCAACCTGCTGTTATATCCCTGAGACAGGGAACCAGTATTTAAGTAGCAGGTGAACCATAAATTTATTCAACGACACAGTAATTTTCTACATTTTGCACTTCGCTTCTCTCCTAATAATTCCTGACATACAATTTACATTTTTGTTTTACTCAATTTGCTTTCTCTAGGACCACTTGGAGAAAGGTTGACAAAGAATAAAGTTACTGAAAAGATATGGAAAAGAAGAGTATGAGGTCTTTGTTGTCTAACAAAGGTATCTTTGGCTGGAAGACAGTGAGATGCATAAATCTGGAATTTTTAGGTTTCCTGGCAGAAAAGGAACTGGTGGTTCAGAAGACACCAGATCATATTTGAACTTCCAGATTATGGGTTGTAACTATGTTTCATAATGTTGTAGAAATGATGAGTTGCTGCAGCATTTGAATGCAGAAACAGACAGACTGCTGTATCTGGCCTGACCACCACAGTCCCATGGATAGTAAGTAAACAGTTGTCTGAAGCTTGCTGTATAGTGCTCTCTCCACTTATATTGTTCCTAAGGTAAGTTTCAGTAGATGTCCAAAAAGATATCTGAAAAATGCATGGATTGGCACATGTGATGCATAAGACAATGCTAAAACAAGAGTTTAACTAGTCTACCATACTGGTTCTGCTACAATAGCTTCTGCAGATTTGAAAACTCAACGTTAAACATGATCTGGTAGTGACTAATAACAGCTCTGACCGCTGGAGAACTGGTATTATTTAAGGTCTTCTTGTCAGTGTATTACACATCTGTAGACCCAACAGGACTTGATTACAAGAATTGCCTATACAAAGTTGACTGTAGAATTAGAACTTTAAGTGGTACTTAGAAACTCATTCCCTGGGTTTCTGTACGTACTTAACACCCAACAACTGTTTGGGTCAAATGATATAAACACTGCTTTGGAACTCCTCTAATGCAGTGCTATATGGCCTGAGTGCAGCGTTGTGCCTTTGTACACTTGCAATTGTCTATTACAATGGTACGTTGGCAATAGACAGTAAAAAAAAAAATCTCTAAAGAGATGTTTGCATACTTCAAAGAAGTACGCAAAGATTTTAATCTTCTAAAGATTTAAGGTGTTATTGTTTCTTAAATTATTGCAAACAAATATGGTTGCAGATATACTCATCAAAATATTTTGTTATGGCTTCTGCTTAAGTAAACTTTTTGGTATATATTGCCTTCACGCTGCTTAAGTAAACTTTTTGGTATATATTGCCTTTACGCTGTTTTTTTTGAGGGGGATATTAGTCTCAGAATATTCAGTTGGAGTTGGATAGGTCAAGACAGTTTTTTAGTCCTAAATTAGGAGTTGTATTCTGGGTACTTAGAATTCTTGGAAGGTCAGGCAGTGGAGATGTCTGACATGAGCCTGTCTATGAAATAAGGGACTGTCTTCCATGAGGGCACCAGCTGTCGGGATTTGAGCTGATGACAAATTCATGTGAATGAGCTACAGTAAATGGATATGCCACTGGCTCTCCCTATGAGCAATCTGACTTGATTAGCTGGAATACTGAACACAGGAGCCTCTGCTTCTTTCAGAGCCATGTGTGATGGAGTACTCCCAGGTCAATCAGAAGGGCCCTCAGCCTGGTGGGGAGCTTTCAGAAGAGTCATCTTTCTACATGGTAAATTGCTTTTTTGAGGGAAGTAATTAATAGCAATCACTTCAACAACATTGGAAAATGACTTTTTAAAGCTTGATTTGGTTAGAATTGTTTTATTTAGCCTTACGAGGTTGGAAAACCATCTATAATTTGATATGAAAATCAGGGTTCTTCTTTAGGGAGAGGGAGAAATAATGATTTTTTCAGACTACAATTTAGCATTTAGCTCCTGCTACTGTTTTGTATCTTGTTAAGCTCTCTGGGAAATTGATGTATGAGAAAAATATTTTAGCATTTCACATTTAGACAAACATTACCTGACAGAACATTCAGGCATTATGCATTTGTAGGAAGTTTCCCCCTTCCTTGCTTCTCAGTCTGCCCTGGGAGAAGGTATCAGTGTCTGTTAATGAAATAACCATGCTAAGTAGAACACACAGTTGACGCTGGCATCAGATTGTTTTTTTTATTGGCACTACAGAGGTGTTCTAGTATAACAGAAATATCTTATAATAATAAGGGTTATATTACTGAAGTGCTCTAGTTTTCTTTTATCCTAGGGAGAATTTTTTCAGTGTTCCCTGTGAATGTAGAAGAAATTGTTTATTCAAGGTCTCATAAACTACATACTGCTGATCCAGAGTAAGTAATTTGTGACTTGGCTTTCCACAGGGAATTGTTCAGGAGCTTCACTGCCCCTGCCACCCCATTCTGAGGTATGAAATCAGGGTTGTGTACACAATATCTAATACATACTCATTATCTGGGTCCATACACGGAAGATTTTGAGGAAGCGTCTAGCTCTATAGACTGACCTGTGTTAGTAATCACAGCAACTTTTGGTGTAATCTTTTTACTAGTATTTCCACCATTATCTTCTAAACCAGCTCAAAAGATTCAGAACAATGGGAATTCAGGCCCTTTAGCTAAGAAGAAGTGATCTCAACATGGAATTATTTGGGATTAATACACCTTCCTAATTAGGTCACCAGAGGATCTATTTTAAACTAGTACACTTCATCAAAAGAAAAGACAAGCTTGGTGGTTATGGTATTATAGTGTACAGTCTTTATCTGAGCCCCATAGTGGCATGAAACAAAACTTCTGCTCTGCAAAAATATTAACCGACTAAACCTCACAACCCTGCTATTTGACTTTTTTGGGAAAAATAGAAATTAATACAGTCGTTAATCTAGAACAATTAAAATGATTTCTCTTAAAAGCAACTGCCATGACTTACACTATTTTGAAATAAGCTATGAGAGTGAAGTTGTGTGTGATGCTTTGCATAGTTTTGATTAAATTACATTAAGATACTGGAATCAACAGCTACTAGTATTTGCTGTAAAGTCCAACACTTTGTGTGAGACATTTATTCTCATAGTAGAAGGTGGTTCAACACTGTGTAGCTCTGTAGTAATTGTGCTGTTCTCATTGCTCTTAATGGACCACAACCTTGTACTAGCTTAGCTATATAAGTCCTAATGACTTGCCTGGCCTTGTCTAGACTTGTCTGGTCTTATTTTAGCTATTCTTAGCTGAAGCAGAAAATTGTGTAATAGTTAGCTGACTAGAGTTTAACATGCTTTAACTAGCTTTATTTTAGCTTTATACAACTAGATAGTTTTAGCCTGAAGAAATTATACTATATACTGTAAATGTCTAAAAAGCCAAAGTTTTGAGTCTAACAACTGTTAGACGCAGCCCTCCGAATAGCCATCACAGTTCTCCTCTGAGCAGATGCCCTCAAGTCAACAAATATTTCTCCTGTTCACAGGAATAACTTTGGTTTACAGGACAGTTTGCTTGGAAAGGTGCACAGCTGAAGCTGCTGTGATGGCTGAATTTTGCCAGAGCACATGTTTTTCACCAGACATGGTTGATAATGCTTTAAACAGTGACTGTTGCTGAAATGAAATTGCAAAACTGCACAGCTGATGATGTGTCCTGCCAAAAATGCCACAGAGTGGGAACAGTGGTTCTTCTGGGCAGATCTTCTGACTTTTTCTGATCCAATCCCTCCTCTTCCTCACCTGATCTTTGAGGGATTCTTTTCCTGTTTTCTTGGGGCAGATGCAAGTGGCTAAACATATTGGAATTCCCTGATACTGAGGAGAGAAATAGAAGAAGACAGCGTTCCTGTGGGAGAAGGGCAGGTGGCAATGGGCAAAACTAGAGTTTACTTTAGTAGATTATCACAGCCGTGAAGGACTGAGCAGGAGAGAAGGAAATAATTGCCTTTGCTTTGAGCAGATGGGTTAAATCACATTGCCTTGCTCCCACATTTCTCAGCTAGGAAAACAAAATTGTGGACAGCACTGATAGCCTTGTAGTGCCAACCCTAGCCAAAACACACACTGAGGGATATTTGCTGCATGCACAGGAGTGCACTGTGCCCAAAGCAAAATACATGTATCCCCCCCTGCCCCAGGCACACACAGCAATGAGACTTTTCTGGTGAGATCTGAGAGGAAGGACTGGTGATGTAAGACACCTAAGGCAGATTAAATGGCAGAGCAGGAGGGAAGTTATAGGTATATTCTGACCTCTTTTCTTACAGATTTTAAAAAAATACCTATTTTGAACAAGGTTATTTCAGATTTCATGAGATTTCCCTGCTCAGCTCTCCCCAAAGCACTGTATGCCAGCCAGTAATCCAGGACTGACACAGATGTGTTGGCAAGCAACCTGAGCTGGTAGACCAGAGGTTCTCATGCAGGCTCCTTCCCCTACCCTTGGACAGCTGTTACCCACACCAGGCAATCCTGTACCACTGCTGCAGCTTGAAAAGTTAACACCTGCCTGCTCTCTGGCCACAGAGGACTTGGGAGCAGCCAGCTGTCCCCTTTAGCTCTCATTAATTCTTGGTTCTTAAGAAATTGATAAGGAGTGTAAATAAAACAGGTGTAGTACAGACTGTCCACCAAGCAGTTGTTTTTTCTATGTCTGAGAACTTCACCTGCAGAGGAAGCTCTTCTATCTTTTAGTCTTCAGAGAGACAAATGCACTTTAGATCCTTCATTCATTTTCTTCCTGACTTTATTCCTTTAAGTGGTATACATCACACCCCTCATTCGGGATAGGTTACCTACATCTCTCTGCAGCACAAGGATACAGAGTATTTGGACCCTGTCATAGCTATAGCAGGGCTTTAAGGATGTGCAGTGTATCACGAAGTATTTCCCAGGCCAGGTCTTCAAATCTGCAGAAACCATCTCGTTTGGCAGGAACAACTCATGGATTCTTTCAAAGTATATTTCTGGCCCTAATAATGGAGAACCATATATCCTATGATATGTTGATGGGGTCTTGTTTTGCAGAGAAGTGTTTTCTTAGATTTTTCTTCATTTAAAGAATTGATATTAATCAGTAATTGCTATTAATCACTGACATACGAACTCCTTGCAGAAACCATCTCGTTTGGCAGGAACAACTCATGGATTCTTTCAAAGTATATTTCTGGCCCTAATAATGGAGAACCATATATCCTATGATATGTTGATGGGGTCTTGTTTTGCAGAGAAGTGTTTTCTTAGATTTTTCTTCATTTAAAGAATTGATATTAATCAGTAATTGCTATTAATCACTGACATACGAACTCCTTCCTATTTCCTTCTATGTCTTGCCTTCTGAAAAAAAAAAAAAAAAAAAAACATGCAGAATGGAGAACCATATATCCTATGATATGT
Organism: Aptenodytes forsteri; assembly: GCF_000699145.1. NCBI lineage: Eukaryota > Metazoa > Chordata > Aves > Sphenisciformes > Spheniscidae > Aptenodytes > Aptenodytes forsteri. The sequence continues at coordinate 10,304,966 of NW_008796110.1, read as the reverse complement.
TGATGGGGTCTTGTTTTGCAGAGAAGTGTTTTCTTAGATTTTTCTTCATTTAAAGAATTGATATTAATCAGTAATTGCTATTAATCACTGACATACGAACTCCTTCCTATTTCCTTCTATGTCTTGCCTTCTGGAAAAAAAAAAAAAAAGAAAAGCTTGCAGTAAAACTTTTTAGCATTTACCTTCATCCTTTCCTTCTGTCTTTGTAATGTAATGGACAGCACAGGAACTCTGGTACTGAGAGATAGGTGATTTCTCTAGCTTTAGAGAGCTGAAATCAATTCTGCCCCAGTGTGGTGACCAGGTAACAAAACCTTCCTGGACCTGCAGCTACAACATTGGGCGTTTTCCACAATTCTCAACCTTATCTTTGGGAACTCTGTTTTACTCCTGGTACTTCTGCATGAGGCCCTTTGATCAAGGTATGCCGTGATTCAAAGCTATCCAGTGCATAGTAGGGCATCCTGGGAGCATTCCTGTGTGCAGGTGTATTGTGATGTCGTTATGAGATACAGAACCACCCAAAACACCTCTTCTTGACACTGGGAAATTTATGGCTATGACTACATCTCCTTTTATGTTCTTTAGTAAGGTGAGCTGTGAAGGTAAAGCAGATTACAGTAGAACAGGTATCTTCAGCTTTCTCACCAGATAAATGACCCTGGGAGCACATGACTGGTGGACACTCTGTATAATTTCTGCATGCCAAGCATCTCAGAGGAGACCTTTTTGTTAAGTATATCTGGACCTGATTTTAAATTGTGACAGTAGGAGCTGTGAATTAAGCTCTTGTTTGTTCTGGCTAGGTCATCTCTGCACATAAGCAGAAGCTTTACAAACTGCCCTGAAAGAATTGACTAAACTGAAATGGGTAATGACAGTCAGGAACCTTGACACAGAACTTCAATCTAAGCTGGTAGTTTGGGTATGATCTTACTCGAGGATGTCCTCTTTACAGAATTCTTCAAAAATAATGCTGTTTTTATGATCTCAAGCATTGCTATTCTTATCTGTAAATTTTTTTGTAATGCAGAAAGCACATCCCCGTAACTTTAGTTTCAACAAATCATTCTTGTCTTTTGTTTCCCGAGAACAGGGAGGAAAGGACACCTATAGGAATCACAGCTTTAGGATGGTGAATATGATCGTCTATACATGGTCCCAAAGTATGGACCATGGTTTTGAACTTTGTTGTGGTATAGGAAGAAAACCTTTCAAAACCACTGAAACTACTTTTCAAAATGCAGCTTGGTTATGACAGTAACTGGAAAACTCTTAAACTATCAAAGTTGTTTCTTTTCTGTGATAAGAAATGCATAGAGGTACCCTGGATATGCTTTGAGTTTGATTTGAGTAAAGGGTAACAAAGGCATTCCTTTCTCCTCTGGGAAGGAAACAAACTATGTCTATCTGCCACAGAAGTAACACAGCATTAACCTGTGATTTTACCTTCTTCTTTCAGCAGCTGAGTCTCTTTTCCTGTTGCTGGAGTTGTTTCTTGTCTTCTTTCCCACATACCAATTATAATAACTTCCTGCACTCCAACATGTTGTCAAATTACCTGATGCTTTTCTGAATAGCTGCCCAGTAGGGATACCCGTTTTGGACATCTTAGATCCTAAAGTTCTCTGAGTCACTCTCAAAATACAGCTGGAGTTGGTAGCCATTCTATTGTCCTAAATAAAGACACTGAAATAGAGTGGAATCTGAAATATATGTGAGTGAACAAAAGAAGATAAGGTGAAATTCTCCAGATGCTCATACTGCACAGGCTGCATTAGATTACAGGTATGCTGTGAATTACAATATTTACATGGGTATTGCACTAAATTTTAATGTTCAGCCTTCATAATTTTAAGTGTTTGTTTCTGCCATGGAGAAAACCAGTAAAGAGGAATATGAAAACACTTTAGTTTTATTTAAAGGTGTCATCTTCCTCTAGCTGTGTATGTGGCAATAAACCAGAACTAATTCTGATGGCATTATCAGCCGTAAGCATTACAAATTGACACATTTCCTAGTACGCTCGGCATTATAATGAACTTTAACATACTGCACATTGACATTCAACCACTATAAAAATACTTTCATTACGGGACATTTTATTGTGCCTTCAGTCATGTAGAAATCTAACAAAGAGCAATCTACAGACTTACGTTTTATTTTGAAATGTCAGTTTCTATTCATAAACATCAATAAAAAGTATTTGTCCTAATAGCATTTGGAGGCAACAAAAAATAAGCCAATCTGTGCTTCAGGACGTTGTCATCAAGAAAAGATCACTTAAAGAACACACTGAACACACTATATACTGTAGGTTTGCTCTTTATTTTAAGAGATGTTTAGTGTACTTTGAGCCCAATCTTTGTAGTTTCTCAAGACTTATAAAAATTGTTCATATATAAATGTATTGCATTATTTAGGCCAATTGATATAGCAAGGCTCCAAGCAGACCTCATAGTCCTGGTCTTCTCTCTTCTCATCTAATAAAGAGTTCTGTTTCATCTTTCATGGTGGCATGGTAAGTTCAGTTTTTATAAACTTTATGGTGGAAGAAGAGTTTTGAAACAAAACAGAGATTTCTTTGTTCAATCTACATGTTGGGTTTTATTCTACAGCCAGATGTTTTGAACTGGTGTAGTAACAAGCTGAGCTGTATAGGGAGTTTATGCCCTAACCACAAGACTTTTTGAAACAATGGGCTGATGACTACGTCTAAATTTGACACTTTCTAAAGTAATAGCTGTTGTTAAATTGAAGGGCATACTTTTTTTATTATTATTTATCAGTTCATCCTTTAAAATAAGCTTGAAGTTTAAACACGAAAAGGTAAGAGTAACCATTTTACATTGCTGCCTTCTTGAGAACACTAACAACTGACAAGTACAACCAAATTCCCTGAAACAGAAGGGGTTTGCTTTTAACAAAAATAACCTTACATAAATATTACATTACAAAATATTACATTACATAAAAAACATTGATACTTACAAACCAACACTGATTTCACAGGCATCTAGAGGGTTATGTCAAGAATATAGATCATGAAATTATTGTACTAGCATAATATACAGTAAGAAACTGAACAAGATGATGTTAACCAGAAGACTGTCCTGTAATGGATCTGTGTAAAGAACCAGGTTCCTGTGGAGGGAACAGGCATGAAAGTAAGAACCGGGACAATAGTTCAGCTGGGTAGGCCAGAAAGAAGTGTGCTGGGAGTGGGGATGAGGAGGACAGAAACAAAGAGAAATGGACTCATCACTATGTCTTCCTTTCTAAATATTTATTCTTTTACTGTCAACAGTTTGTTTCAAAGCACCTCCTTTTCTCATGCTGCTGCTTCAAAGGGAGCTACTAAGCAGCTGCTGCTGTCACCTGTTTCTGTAGTTCAGACAGCAGAAATCCCTGCAGTAGGTCAGAAGCAGGGAGAATTTTTAGCTATAAAAAGAGTGCCTCATAGGGGCCTAACCCTTGCAGCATCTAAATGTATAAATAGAACAAGAAGCAGAACCCCTGACTCCCAGTGGGCTGCCTTCACTACAGACACACATACTTTGCTTGCTTGTCTAGCCCCAGTAGTTTTGTAAATGCTTCTCTCTGAGACATCGTGTAGAACGTACTATGATAACTTCATGATGAAGATATTCTGCTGGCTTGGGAGACATACAAGTTTGAAATCCCACAAGATAAAGAAGGCCAAGAGCTGACGTTTGCCTGAATGTCAAGCTCCTTTATAAATAATATACAACACCATTGTCTTTATCACCATTTTCACCACAAAGGACTCGGTGTTACTTGAGTCCATCCAAGAATATTAGTCTTTCCCTGCCTTCAGGACATAATGCAGAGGAACCTCGACAGACTGATAGATCTCCTTCACATTCCTGCTGCAGAAAGGAAGAAAACTGGAAGTTAAACCAGACCACTATATTAAGCCTTTTTGGGTTTTTTTTGTTTTGTTTTGTTTTAATTACCTTTTATGATCATAGGAGTTTTAGCATTCATTCTCCGAGATGCTTAGTTCTCTATCCGTTGTGGGGAAGTCCAGGTTTTGAACCCTGAGTCTAGATTCCTATGTAAAGTCCCTGCTGGGTTCCTTAGACTGAGGTGTTGCAGTGCCTTACTTAGTGCTAAACACCCAGCAAAGCACCTAAATAGATAACTTTTGAAAAATATTAAAATTAAACAACTTTGCATGCTAAAAAGAGCTACAAAAATCTACCACAATAATGTTTAACTTCAGAAAGAAAAACTACATACATACTAATAAAATAGTTACAAAGAAAATCAGAAAGAAACTGAAGAGAGTTAATATGTCTAAATTCTTTCAGGAAGGCAGTATAGAAAATTAGAAACCATATGCAAGGCAAAGTCTCTGTAGAATATCTATCTAAAAGGCTAAAAGAGCTAGTAAACAGCTGAGTATAGGGGATTGTTATAAATCAAAAAAAAAAAAAAAGTCATTAAAAAGATAAAAATTGGGTCCAAATGAAGAAAATAGGAGAAAAGAGGATATATGCTGGTGAGTTAAACATTGCGGGTTTGAAAAAACTTTTTAGCAGGGTCTGTTGCGACAGGACAAGGGGGAATGGCTTTAAACTAAAGGGGGGTAGATTGAGACTAGATATAAGGAAGACATTTTTTACGCTGAGGGTGGTGAAACACTGGCCCAGGTTGCCCAGAGAGGTGGTGGATGGCCCATCCCTGGAAACATTCCAGGTCAGGTTGGACGGGGCTCTGAGAAACCAGATTTAGTTGAAGATGTCCCTGCCCACGGCAGGGGGGGTGGACTAGGTGACCTTTAAAGGTCCCTTCCAACCCAAACTATTCTATGATTCTATGAAAAACTGTTTTGGAGTGACTTACTAACAACATTAAAACTTCTAATAGAGTTTTTTCAAGCACAGTGAAGTCAGGAAGACTGCCAAAGAATTGAGGGTCCAAAGATGATGCCGGTACTAAAGAAACACTTAAGAAAGATATTGGTTTTCATTTTTTTTAATGAGGGAACAGTCTAAAGAACTGCCTCAAATTAAAGTGTCAGTAAATGGCTATTAAAATAAACCAATAACAAGATTAATAAGAAATTGACATGAAGAGGTGATATTCAGCCAGGAATTCTAAAGGTAATCAAATATGACACTGCTAACTACCAGCCCAAATCAGAAGGATGGAAAGGATCAAATAGGATATCAATTTTAAAATAGTCCAGGAGCGAACTAGAAAATGAACTGGTAAATCTGATTTAACTTCAGGCAAACTGTAAAGATTGGAACTGGCAGGGGGAAAAGAAAAAAGAGAGAGAGAAATGGGAAAGGAGGAAGAATCAATGCAGATTCTATAGAGAGCAGTCTTTCCATCCAGAATCAATACAGTACTGTAAAAAAGTCAATGGCTACTTTGGGAACGTTCCCAGACAGTGGAACTTGATTCTATTTACCAATAAACTGTTAGAATACTCTATGGCAGGCTTTTGACTCATGACAACTATCACTGTCCTGCTTACAATTTAGGAGCTAATGAAATCTGTAGACCATTCTTGACATGGAGCTACCTGTTTTGGAGAATATGAAACATAGACTTGGCCCTGCTGGTGAGTTCCAGTGCCAGAGACCAGTTGTAGGCGCACTAAATGTATTGGTATTAATGCATCCTTAGAGTTTGAGGATAATGAAGATCCAGTTGCTGGAATCTACATGTGTTTCCAGGGTTTTAATAAGATCTGCCATCAAAGGTCCTTAAAGAAATGGAGCCATCTTAGTGGAATCCAAAAATGAAAATCTGTACATGGAGATAGTAGAAAGGATGGGAGAAGGGAACTGCTCCTAGCTGTACATACATAATGACAGAATTTAATTTCACTGCAACAGATGTAGGAAATATTTGACGTTCTTGGGGATAGTTTAATGGGAGAAAAAAAATTCCTAGTCCCTGAGAGCAGCCAAGAAGGCAGGAAAATTGTTTGCTATTACTATAAATCATAGAATCATTGAGGTTGGAAAAGACCCTTAAGATCATCGAATGTAACCGTTAACCTGACGCTACCAAGTCCACCACTAAACCAGGTCCCTAAGCACCATGTCTACATGTCTTTTAAATACCTCCAGGAATGGTGACTCAACCACTTCCCTGGGCAGCCTGTTCCAATGCTTAACAACCCTTTTGGTGAAGAAATTTTTCCTAATATCCAATCTAAACCTCCCCTGGTGTAACTTGAAGCCATTTCCTCTTGTCCTATCACTTGTTACTTGGGAGAGGAGAGCGACACTGATTGTACAATTGACCTCGGCCCATCGATCCAGCCTGTCCAGATCCATCTGGAGAGCCTTTTTACCCTCAAGAAGATCAACACTCCTGCCCAGCTTGGTGTCGTCTGCAAACTTACTGAAGGTGCACTCGATACCCCCGTCCAAATCATTGATAAAGATATTAAACAGAACTGGCCCCAGTACTGAGCCCTGGGGAACACCACTTGTGACCGGCCACCAACTGTATTTAACTCCATTCACCACAACTCTTGGGGCCTGGCCATCCAGACAGTTTTTTACCCAGACAAAATATAGAAGTATAGTTGTAAGTATATAAATCTGTATAAATCTTATGGCAAAGGGGAACAACAGAGACATAATGAAATGAATGGAATACAGAAGGAATACCATTTCTTAGAACAGAAGAACCTAATAATATAAACATCAGGCAAAAGGTTTAATTTGCAGAAAAGGAATTGCTTTCTCACAATTCAGAATTAAACTGTGGAATTTCTTCACACAGAAAAATACCTAGAACAAATTTATAAAATTAAAAAGAGTTGCGACAAATTAGGATCATCACTGTGTATTAGAAGTGTTTTTGACCAGGTGCAGCCTCAAAGAAATCCCTAAAGTGGTGGCTACCAAAAACTAGGAAGTAAAACTGTCTTACACATGACCTTTTCCCCATACTCTTACTCCTGGCATGCAACTAAGTTTGGAAGAAAAATACCAGAGGAGACAGAGCTTTCTTCTGGGCCAGCAGGGTCTCTGCTAATGGTGTAACAGTCTGGCTCCAAAGGAAAAAAAATCTAGGAATTTTATGCAAGTATTTTATTATAGTAATAGTAGTATAGTTGCCAAGTCAGGTGTGGAGAAATTAGGAAATAACAGATGTGAAACTAGAATATTTGATCATACGTTGAAAATCACTGTCAAATTACATATACATGAGGGACTGCATGAATTTTACACAGTGTTTTTAATTCTAGGGAATCTTAATGTTTTCATGCTTGACTTCATATTATGAACTATTTTTTACTATTTTCTACTATAGGTTTTGGATGAGATATTAGATGCATTTTCACTTTGATTTTTATTTCTAGAATGTTATTTACTCATTATATAATCGGAAATTTTACTTGTTTATTAAAAGACCTTTACTACTGCGTATAATCACAAGATTTAATAGCGAATGTGAAGTTTTCTTGTACTATTTTGTGCATCACTGTTCCTCCTCAACTTTAGTTCAATTTCATGTTGCACAATTCAGCTGCACTTCAAGTGTTGATGCATAATACTCTTTTTCAGTTTCCATTATTCTGAGGCTTTAATAGCAAGCATGTAACCATCTGTGATTGAAGCCAAAGTGACATTACCTCATTAGTGTTTATTGAAGATGTCATATTGAAAACAGCAAATATAATTTTCTTCTTGATGATCTTTGTAAGTAAAGTTAATGATAAAGTCCCATTGGTCTAATAATCTTGTTATGTGCATCAATGCCTTGAGGTTTCTTTGGAGAAACACATTGTTCATCCAGAAATGTTGAATGCTCTTTTAAGTGTGATTATTAAGTTTTTCTCAGATTAACTCCTCCTACAGATTGCAGTCAATTACATGAGGAGAGCAGAGCAAACCTTAAATCTACTCTTCCATTTCTGTTGACCAAAACCAGTGTGTCATTGATATTTTTTTGGGTACGGCAGATAAGGATTAGTAGTAGTTGGTACCATAAGTTTAGTTTAGCCAAGTTAATATACATGCAATGGTAGGATTCTGTCATGAAAGTGTCTTTAGAGGTTCCTTTCAGGACCTTTTAAAATCACTTTGCATTTCTGTGAGTAGATGGTAAGGTGCACATGCACAAAACCTTCAAATTATTGAATTCTTGAAATTATTGAAATCTTCAAATAAAAAACTTGCAAACTAAAAATTGATTCGACATGCTATTCACAGTGAAAACACCTTTGCACTGCTCTACAGTTTTGGTGGTTGTATTTTATAAGCTACCAAAAAGCATTTTATAGATATGCCAGGAGAATTCTTAATAATTTCTTGATCTACCAGCCACTTTTTGTGTAGGTACATAAGAATATTTTAATCACTTTTATCATTTCTGTCACCCTTCAGATGATTCCTGAAGTGTCACAAACAGTCAGTGCTGAAGGATCATAACCCCAGGATAGAAAAAAATTCATTTGCAACACTTACACAAGTTGTATTTTGTTTTTCTATTTCCTTTTATCACTTTTCTGAGCCCAAGGGCAATTTCTTTTACTTCCTTCCTTGTGTTTTCCTCTTGCTTCAACAATGACTTTCTTGCTTCGCTACTACATCTTTAACAGATTGGAGCATGATGAATCTGTGATCCAATTCAATAGTGAATCTTGATCTCAGAAATGTTTTATTAGCAGTAGACCTTGCATTATTTTGTCTAATTAGTTGATGGTTGCACTCTTCCTCCAGCACATAAGTTGCCTTCACGTCATCCTCTGGGAAGCAGCTTCTGACTTCTTTTATCCAGTACGCCACTGAAATAAAAGAAGAGTGGTTTCCAAAAATCACAGGCAGAAGTGAGAAAAATGGAACAAAATAGACTAAATGGTAATATCTCTCAGCCATGAAAGACAATGCAAGACTTGTCAAAGGGTGTATTTCACATCATTACCCTCATCTCACCATATCCATGTGACATGTTCCTCAAGAATTAGCTTTAAAGCTTTCAGATATTAACAATTCAACATAGTCTTTAATGATAAGCAACGAAATTGCCTGAAACTATTTCACAGCTAAGAAACTTTGGGCCGATATCCTCTCTACTAATAACTTGTGCCTTCTAAAGACATTGCATAAAGAGCATATTTGGCCCATTCTGGTTTTCTTCTTCTGGAGATGACACCTATAATTTTGGTAGAATTCAGTGAATCAAGCTAAGGCACCTACAAACCGCCTTGTAACAACAGCTCTTATAATGAGAATAGGAGCATATTTTGCAGTGATAAAAAATGACAGACCAATTACAGTGGGCCTTAACTGTTATAGGTAAATTACACACAACAGATTTTATTAGTTCTAAACTAATGATTGTTATCACCCTGCCTTTTATTATCTCATGTCTGCTAAACTAACATTCTTCAGTTGATTAACACCTCCCAACTTTCATTGACAACTATAATATAAAACATAACAGCAGTAACAGCAATTGTACTATAAATGCAAATCTAGTACTAATACAAGATGCTAAATTCATTACTTATACAATGTTTCAGTATTAAAAAGAGAGAAGCAGAGACTCTCCATGGTATAACAAATTACTAGAGCAAATGTTATTTTATTGCTGATGTAATAATAAATTAAGCTTAGAAAGTATTTCATAGGTCACAAAGTCCAACCTCTGCCAATGAAAGATTGTTCTCTAGAGGAAATTGTGTATTTTTTCGTCTCCAATTTAAACGACTTAAGTTCTTGAAAGATTTCCTTAATTCCCACAGAAACAGTTCCAAAACATAGATACCTGATCAAACAGCAAGGTAAAACTGCATTCCCTAATCAAGTGTAGTTCAACTGGCAATAAGAAAATGTTCATTCTCTATTAAGGCTTCATTTGGCTCAGTTCAAAAAGTCCACTGTTAAGTACCTAAATAGCAGGATCACAGAATCAAAGAATAGTTGAGGTTGGAAGGGGCCTCTGGACACCATGGAGTCCAACTCTTTTGCTCAGAGGAGGATCAACTAGAGCAGGTTGCCCAGGTCTGTATCCTTTCAGGTTTTGAATATCTTGAGAGATGCAAACTCCACAACCCCTCTGGGCAGCCTCTTCCAGTGTTTGACTGGTTTATTTGTATGTTCATATGAAATTTTCTATTTTTCAATTTGTGTCCATTGCCTCTTGAACTGTCAGTGGGCATCACTGAGAAGAATCTGGCTTCCACTTCTTCATTCCCTCCCATCAGATATTTATAAACATTGCTAAGATCTGCACCCCCCTGCCAGGCCACCGAACCTTCTCTTCCTCTTCTCTTCTCTTTTCTCTTCTCTTCTCTTCTCTTCTCTTCTCTTCTCTTCTCTTCTCTTCTCTTCTCTTCTCTTCTCTTCTCTTCTCTTCTCTTCTCTTCTCTTCTCTTCTCTTCTCTTCTCTTCTCTTCTCTTCTCTTCTCTTCTCTTCTCCTTTCTCTTCCCCTCCCTTCTCCTCCCTTCCCTTCCCTTCCCTTCCCTTCTCCAGACTGAACTGTCCCAGCTCTCTCAGACTCTCCTTGTATGAAAGGTGCTCCAGTCCCTTAATCAACTTTGTGGTCCTGCACTGGAGTCTCTCCAGTATGTCCATGACTCTCTTCTGCTGGAGAGCCCAGAACTGGACACGCTCATTAGCGCTGAGCAGAGGAGAGAATCACCTCCCTCAACCTGCTGGCAATGCTGCCCAGGATGCTGTTGCCCTTCTTTGCTGTCGTGGTACACTTCTGGTTCATGGTCAAGTTGTTGTCCACCAGGACCACTAGATTCTTTTTTGCAAAGCTGCTTTGCAGACAGTCAGCCTCCAGCGTTTACTGGTGTGTGGCTTTATTCCTCTCCAAGTAGAGGACTTAGCATTTCCCTTTATTCGACTTCATGAGGTTCCTCTTGGCCCATTTCTTCAGCCTGTTGAGATCCTTCTGAATGGCAGCGCAACCCTTTGGTCTTTCAGCCACTCCTTGCCACTTTGTATCATCTGCAAACTTGCTGAAGGTGAATAAAAAGGTAGATTTTCAAATATGAGGAACACAGTGATTTAGCAAGGGCCTGCTGAAAGTTTACACTCTTTTTGATTTAAGTCTTAATGAAGTAGGCATGATTTGAGCAAATCTGTTCCTAGGGGCTTAGATCCTTGGGTAAGTGTAATCCAAATGATCCACTGCTTACCAAAGATCGGGATATAACTTTAGAATCCTACTAATACAACTTCATGTGCACAGAGAAATTTCTCTCTCAAGTCCTAAAAGTAGGATTCAATTTCCTGGACAAATATTCATCTCCCATTTTCAGATGTCCAGTTGTCCAACATGTTCCCATAGGGCTGGCAGATATGATACACAATATCAGCTACAAGACATCAGCACACTTCTAGAAAGGCAAACAGAAATCAATTGGGACACTCCAGCATATCTCAGTTGGCAGTAAATAAAAATACACAGGCAATTAAATCCCATTTCAGGCATCCAAAGTGTATCAGACTCCACGGTAGGTTAGCTGGTATTTTCTCAAATCAGTCTTGAACTAGGCTCCTAAGTTCTGCTTAACTGATTTGATGAATGCCAGTCATATTTTGGAATGGAATCTAAAGCCCCTAAGTTTCCTGTACAAAAGATAAAATATATTTAGGGATCTCAACATGGTGTTTTGTGAAACACTTCAAGGAATACAACCTTCCGCTTGGCAAAAGGGCTCTGAGTTCTAATCTCCAAATGACTTTAGGTAAGATGGAGTAGACAGAAACTAGCCGAGTTCTTCAGTTATTGGGTTATAGAGGCATGTTCCCTTTTGTGATTTGTCTTCTATTCAGTGAATCCCAAATTCTGTTCTGGGACCCTGGTGTAAGAGGAAAGTGATAAAACAGGTAAGTGTTGAATGCTTTGAATCAAATTTGTTCATATGGTTGTACACAAGACTTTCTTCTAGGAAGTTAAAAATATAAACTGAACTTTCTTTATGGTAAGAAGGGCATTAAAGCCCATCCTCACTCTCTGGTTAAGTGTATGTAACTAGAAATGCAAGGACTAGGGACTTCTGAAGGAGACTGAGACAGCTTTTCTTTGTGCGGTAGGTTGTTCTTGGATGGCCACCAGGTGCCCACCAAGCCGCTCTATCACTCCTCCATCAACAGGACAGGGGGAGAAAATACAATTATAAGCTTGTGGGTTGAGATACCAATTACTGCCACAGGCAAAACAGATGGGCAAAACAAACTTGACTTGGGAAAATGAATTTAATTGATTGCCAATTATTTGTAAACAGAGTAGGATAGTAAGAAATAAGAACAAAACTAAAAACACCTTCCCCCCACCCCTCTCTTCTTCCCAGGCTCAACTTCATTCCTAACTATTCTACCTCCTCCCCCTGAGCAGCGCAGGGGGATGGGGAATGGGGGTTGCGGTCAGTTCATAACACTTCATCTCTTCTGCTCCTTCCTCCTCATGCTTTTCCCTTGCTCCATCATGGGGTCTCTCCAACGGGACACAGTCCTTCATGAACTGCTCCAACACTGGTCCTTCTTCAAGAACTGCTCCAGCATGGGTCCTTTCCATGGGGTACAGTCCTTCAGGAACAGACTGCTCCAGTTTGGGTCCCCCACTGGGTCACAAGTCCTGCCAGAAAACCTGCTCCTGTGTGGGGTCCTCTCCACGGGCCACAATTCCTGCCAGGAGCCTGCTGTGGCATTGGCTCTCCACCGGGTCACAGCCTCCTCCGGGGGCATCCACCTGCTCCAGCATGGGGTCCTCCACAGGCTGCAGGGTGGATATCTGTGGACCTCCATGGACTGCAGGGGGACAGCCTGCCCTGCCATGGTCTTTACTACAAGCTGCAGGGGAATCTCTGCTCTGGCACCTGGAGCACCTCCTCCCCCTCCTTCTTCCCTGACCTTGGTGTCTGCACAGTTGTTTCTCTCACATATTCTCACTCCTCTCTCCCAGATGCTGTGCAACGTATTTTACCCTTTCTTAAATATGTTATCACAGAGGCACTATCATTGTCACTGATGGGCTCAGGTTTGGCCAGCAGTGGGTCCATCTTGGAGCCAGCTAGAACTGGCTCTGTCCGACACAGGGGTAGCTTCTGGTGTCTTCTCACAGAAGCCACCCCTTCAACCTGTCCTGCTACCAAAACCTTGTCACATAAACCCAATACACTCTGTTTATTCAAGTCCCTGTGTAGAATTGGGTGCCTGATTGTATATTAAAGATCTTAAAACACTCCAGTTAAGAAAATAATAATAATTTTCATAGTATGGGTCATATATTTAGCCTAACCTATGCCTTCTTTTAATGCCCTTGTAGGAACAGAAATTCAGCTTTTGACATAATGTAGGCCACAAATGTATCTGATCTTACCAAAGTAATAGAATTTTGTTAGCACTGGCAAAGAAACAAATCAAGTGAGATGAGTCCTATGATACAAGCTTGGACATTGTTCATAAATGAATACTTGCCCCTAGGGCAAATTATCTATTGATTGTCACAGGGAAACAAGCCATATTTGAAGACAAATGAGCCCCGGCATTCTAGTCTTATACAGGCTATCTTCTCTATTCATACAGAGCCTGTTCTTCCTCATACCTTGCAGGCTGCAATGTGTGGTCTGTCATATTTATTACACACCTCAACCATAAAAATGTTTATTATTAAAGTAAACCATAAAACAGAGGTATGAAGCCTAGAGAGAGAGCAAGCACATTTTATGGTATTACTTTGAACACATTGTTTGCAAATGAATCAAGTTGGAAAGTCATTTGAATACTGTTTGTACTAAGTCTCTAAACCAGCAACATGAAAATGCATCTTATTTTCATTTCAGTTGTAACAGCTTCAGTGTAATTCTGTTAACCTTGCTGTATTTCAGGATAACTAAATTAGAAATTCATTTACATACATAATTAATTAGTTTATATTTAAATACTGGTCTTGTCACATTATATATTAATGAAATAGTACGCTAAGGAGCAGCTTAAGGACTTTGCCTACTGTATACATTTATTTCAGAGCAAAATAATCACCTTATTAATACTGTGTGTGTACCAGGGCCACACTTATACTTTGGTTTGAAATTCAGCCCTGGTAGTCTCCAAACCTTGAGGGAAACCATGTTTGAGTGGTGACTATAAGCAAAGTGTCAGGACAATTGCAAATGCAAGTGCAGCTACAAATATGTCTCGTTAAAATGTCTGAAGTTCTAATGTGGTTTTGTTTACGTGATACATGTCTTCTAGCTATACACCTTAATAGAATATTTCTGAATTTTACTTGCATGACGTCAATTGAAGAAATAAATTTCTGTCCTTACATCCAAAGTGAATAGGATTTTAAATCTGAATATGGGAGTAGAGAGACCAGCAGTATAAAATATTGGAGATAGAACTCCTTTTGCCCCAGAAAGGGACATGAAATCCTCTGGCCATTTACCAGTGTCTGGGCTCAGAGATAAAGAAGGCAGAAAGGTGACCAGAACAGATCCAGCTAACACCAGCTGTGCAGTTACTTTGTCAGTGATATGATGATGACAAAGAAATTACACAGAAGTAAATTAAACAGAATTGGTCGCTTCTTGGACATAGCTGCTGCTTGTGAAAGTAGTCAGGTGTGATTAGTGAGGCCATCAAAGAGGCAATTAAATGAGCCAAATAGAGACTTGACTGGTCATTTACAATCAGGACACCTTCAATGATATTAAAACCCACCCAAATAAAAACCCTCATAAAATCAGAAGCCAAATTACGCAACCAGAGAAGACATAAAGCAAGAGATTTGATTAAAGCCATTTGCCTTATGTATGGTGATGGAAGTATTAAATGTACTTGGAGAGTTCACTCAGAATGGAAATTAACTGAGGCAGAGGAGGAAGAGGAAGAATTAATGTTCGTATTTACAGACCTCTAGAGCTAAAAAGAGCACTGCTTCTGCTTTTGTCATCTGTTGTGGGCTGAAGAATGCCTCTCAAACCTGGATGAGAGGATCTCTTAAACTATATACACAAGTTTTGCTTTAGAGATTCCAAACGATACTGAAGCTATAACCTTCACTGATAAGCTGTATCGGTATTAATTATCATCACTACTAGGAATTTTTGTCTTATTTAAAGTTGAATCTTCTAAAATCCCTTTCCAACTACTGACTTTTTATTCCTTTCTCAGTAATGTTGAAAGCCTTCCTCTTTTCATCTCAACTTTTGCTCCATATTTAAGCACCCACAGTCTTTGATCCAGTCAACTTCTTCAACCTTTTTTCTCATAAATTATTGTATTAGCTTATTAAGCTATGCAGCCAAAGTCTTTCTCGCAACTCTCTGGATCAGTTTAGAACTACTTTGAATTTTTGCTAATGATTTGTTGAGGAGTGGATACCATAAGAGTACAAGGTATTCCACCAAAAGACTTACTGACACTGTGGAGCAAGATAATTTCACTTTTGTGGGATTTTCTGTGGCAAATTTTACCGAGTATTGCACTAAGATTATATAATGAGACAATCATCTAGCATAATCACTAAATCCTTCTTTGACTCACTCCTTTTCAAGGCTAAACATCCAGTTGTGTAAATATAGACTCTTTTATTTGCTTCCTAATATACAACCTAACAGGGCACTTCTTAATAGAAAGGGAAGTAACCATTTCTTCAAGAGCTTTAAACACTTTTGTAGCTGTGTTGCACCTCATTATTTATTGAACCTGCAATCTGTTATCTATACATTTGGCCATAATGGCTGCAGTATTATTGTCTAGATTATTTATAAAAAAGATTTATTGAATATAGTAGAGGGCACTTAGCTGGAAGTACTTATGAATAGCTCCCTTGTAACACCTACAACTTTAGATCCTTCAGTAAGTCATTTTAAAGATATATTATTTATACCCTCCTAATTTCAAATACTGTAAGTTTAAATGAAGTGCCATTTTGTGCTAGGTCAGATACCCTAGAGATGCTGAAATATTCTACACCACAATAGTAACCTTTATTAACCAGACCTATATTGCTTAGAAAATGGACAGCAAATATCTTGGATGATATTTAAACCTTCCAGAACGGACACAGTAGATGGTAATTTTAATCTCTAAATATTTTTTGGCAGAGGCCCAGATTAATCATATCATGAAATTCCTTGGGCTTGACATGAGGCTATCCCCACTCTTTAATTAATGTTGTTTCCAATATCTTTTCAGTACTGGAAAAACTTACTAGTGCCCTAATGTTTTGAAATTCTCCATTTTTTCAAGACTCACTAAAAGCAACAAAAATGGTTTGAATAATTTCAAGACTAATGCTTTTAGGACTTTTGGGAGTACATTTTCTGGGATCACTACATTTTAAAATTATTTTAATGTAGCTGTGTTCCTGTCCTGGTTTCAGCTGGGATAGAGTTAATTTTCTTCCTAGCCTGGTCTCTCGGAGGAGACGCTCTTGTTTTTCAAGGTACAATACTTCAAGGCAGGCTTCTGTGGTCCAGGAAGGAAAAGTTTAATATTTTCTAAAGTACCATGTTTTGATTATTTGATCCTCTATGATTTACACGTGGAAAAAACCTTGAAAAATCCAATGGTGTTGATAATCAAACATGAATTAATGTGGAACAGCCAGGATAAACTCAGAGACAAAACAAACAAACAAGCCTGTTATTGTCTCATACTGCAAGCTCACCACAGAGTGTTCTCATTGGTGGAGACCTGTGCTCCAAAATCACCTTTCATTAAAGAATATGTTTTCTTCTTATTCTGGAGCATTATAAATTATTGGTTTTGAGCTCTGGATTTTTTGGGTCCTTTTTCCAAAAGGCCCAACCTGAAGACTATCTCTTGAAATGATGTCTTGTCTGAATTCAGAGCCCTCTTCTGCCATGATGCTTATCATAGGGAAAAGTAGGACAAGGGAGGGAAGAAGGGAACCAGTGTGGTGATCAACTTCATGGATTTGTCTTTTCAAATCAGCTGTTGCCTTAAACAGCACAACTACACAGATTGCACTTCCAGCTCCCTGTTTTTTTGTTTCAAGCTCATGTGCATTTCTGTCCCCTGCCTGCTTTCCAGAGGAAACAATGTACTGTAATCCAGTTGCTTTTCTCTTGTGAGAGAAGATACGGGAGGAGACAGGGAGAAAAGTGACTGCAGGGGTATCACTTCAGGGTAGAGGGAGGCTAAAACAAAAGCGGAGTGCTCAGCTGCTGGAAGTATGTTCCTTGTTCTGGTAATTTCATGTGTGAGCAAGCAATTCAAACAAGTTACCACACTTTAATGAATTGTATGAGCTGCAGCAGCCATCCATGCATGCTCCTATCTTACCCTACTTGTGAAATAAAACGTATGAGCTTAGGCTACCCTCATCATGTTTCAAAAGTTGTTAAAGGTTGAAGTTAACTTATAGTTTATCAGGCCAGGGATATATGCATGGTCAATGGATTGAGAACAATTCAGTCTTTGGATTATATGACCATGGTTTTTTTTTAAAAAATTAAACAGTAGGAAACATTTCACTACTTCAGAAGCATCTACACTGTGGATACCTCCATACTGTACCTAATGTGAAGACTTCAGATTTGTTGTGAATGAGAGGGTGTTGTACACATTTGGCATCCATTATATCTTTTGTCTGCAACATAAACTAAGGCTGCCAGAAATCCCTTTTGCCCTTAAGACAGCAAACATTTTGAGTCCTCTTAGGGAGAACCTGAGGGCACGCTAAAGGAATAATCTCCAGACTATTTTCTTTTTTCCCTACTTGATGTCACTGAAATGGCAAATAGAACAGCTGAAGGCTACATACAAATGTTGTTGCCTATGGATTTGGTACGTTGCAAATTCCCATTACCATCCAGGAATACCACCAGGTTTGCCCCAGAGCTAGCCTTTGGGGTGATTCAACAAGCAAACAAGGTAGATGGGCAGTTCTGTTGGCCTTGAGGCTACCCTGAGGGCTGCTCTACATAGTAACTTAGACACAGCATCTGGGACTCTGCATGCGATCACTGAAGCAGCCTGTACTTTCAGAGCTGATGCTTCAGGCTCTTGGCACACTACTTATGTCTTGCTAAACAGTCAGTTCACACTTTCAAAGTCTTCAGAAACTGTATACTGATAAGCCTGTTCAGCTATGAGCTACAATGGAGATGTGAACATGTTGGGTGCAAGTGGGATAGGATTCATGAGGATTTTAAAGAGGAAAAAAATAACTAATACAGTGACAGCATTTGGGAGACTTTGCCACAGAGTATAAGGCTGAATGAGAAAGGGTCTGGTCCCCTTGTCCTGTACCAGTGCTATGTATGCCTGGCATTGTCTTTGATTTTGACTTGTACTTTTCTTGCATTCTTTACTTCCTAACCATTAGAAAATGATCTCCAGTTTATTCAAGTCTTAAATAGCACAACTAATGTCTCAATATTTTTCTTATATATATAGCTTTAAGAAGATATGTGAGTGAAAAAAATAATTATAGTTTTGCCCCAGTAGATATCACTGTTTAACAGAATCTTCTCTAGTTGGTCTTATTTGCATGCAATATATGTAGAAGAAAAGTATGTGATGGAGTTAATGGTTTTTTTCTTACTGGATAGACTAGTTTATGGACTTATAAATACAGTATTATTTGTTGGATAGTGCTGGAGAACAAGTTTATCAGCTCATTAAAATTTTGCCAATATAAACTGCAGTTAGTGAAAAAGAAGGCATTGTGTTATACACCTCGTCATTCAGCTAAAGGTTTCTACCCATTTGCAATAATTTAAAATGCCACATTGCAAGAGTTTAATTAGTTTAATTGTAGTTCTTGGCTTTCTAGATGAGTTCAGGCTTGGATAGTATTTTGAATGCTTAAAATTCTCCTGGAGTTTGTCTCATCACATGTTGGATGGCATCAGGTTGCTGCTGGAAAGCAAGAAGCAGTAACAATGTTATGCATGGCACGTGATGGGGGATTTAATTAATCAGAGAAAAGTAACACCCACACACTTTAAATTAAAAATTCACATTTGGCAAATCTCAATGCAGGCTGTCCTGAATAGCATTTCCCATTAATGCATTATGAAGAGCTATAGAAGTGTATTAGGCTAAATCATTTCCTATATAATTATCCTGCTTAAACAAGACTATTGCTTAAAATCCTTGGCAGGTATATAATATTATAAATACAAACCTTCTTTGAGTTCTGTGTTAGGGTTTATGAATTCATGAAGCAAAGAAATTAAATTCTCAGGGCCTATTAGGCCATACAGAACCACGAGACATAAATGAAGGGATGACTGGAAAGCATCAGACCACAACTTTTAAATATCTAACTTAATAAGAATGAACATTACCTCCCCTTGCCTCACTTCACAATACCATATCTATAGAAGATGTCACATAGCCTTATTCCAAATAGCTACTATTAACGGCTGGTTTCTTTCAGTCTAAACACTGGATTCTGTTTGCTTGTGAATTCTGATCTTTCTCACCTGTGAAGAAAAATGAATGTACATAGCAACTTACTTCAATTTGTAAAGCCTGAAAGTCTTCTCTTCCTCTTACAGATTCATTTACCACTGAATCTTTTTCCTAGTTACACTATGGAGCTAGACATAGTGAGTGATTTTTTTTTCAATTTGTATCCAATTAAAAACTTACATTTGACTTATATTTAACTACTCAATTGCCATGCTTGTTACAATGTGCACCCATGAAAATATGGGCAAATTTGTGGGACACATATGATGTGTATTCAAAACACAAATTACACCACGGCCAAAAGACAGATTTTAACTAGCAACTTGCATGCATTATTCTCATGCAGGCTTTGTTGTGTTTTAGCATACATTTATTCGGAGTTTCTGTTTTTAGCACTTGGAGATCACAATGTTCCTTCATTGTTTACCTAAAATGATGTGAATAGATCAAGCACGTTTGCAGCAATGCTCATATATGTGAAGCTGTAACCCACAAAAATTTATGTCCGTTTGTACCACTAATATTTTCTAGGAGTAAATGCATTTTTTTTTTAAATCTGAAATGTTTCAGTCAAGGTTTCACTCAAATCAAGTATTCAGAGAGGGAAGGTTTCAAGGTTTAAATGAATTTGTTTAAGCTGTGTTCTCACCTCTGTTCATTCATTTTTTATGGTTATTCTGTCAGCTGAGTACAGTATTAGAAGTGTTTGCTGAAGCAAAAAAAAAAAAATTCTGCAAATGTTAAAGAAAACACATAGAAGGTGATTTCAACGGGTCCCTGCTCGGTGTGCCAGGCGAACCCCCGCCCGGCCTCCCTCACCTTCCCGGTTGCCTTTACACAACAGATATGGGGCCCTGGAACTTGAGGGCAAGGCAAGCGAGGATGTAGACAAAGGTCCATCC
>NW_008796110.1:10280481-10282983 GCF_000699145.1 Aptenodytes forsteri | reverse complement strand
CCCCATCCCTGGAGGTATTTAAAAGACGTGTAGATGAGGCGCTTAGGGACATGGTTTAGTGGGCATGGTGGTGTTGGGTTGACGGTTGGACTCGGTGATCTTGGAGGTCTTTTCCAACCTCAATGATTCTATGATTCTATGATTCAAAATTAATAATGGCAAATACATGTGCAGTAATTTGTGTTCATTGAGTCAGAAAGAGAAACATATCAAACACAAACTTCTTGTCCAACTACAGCAGTTTGAACTTCAGCTAGAAAATATTTTCGGTAACTTAGTTATGTATAATAGATGTATATAATTATGTTTAGGTCACTGAATTTTTTGTTAAAAGGTGTAGGCTTAATGCCCAATTCACTATATGCTCTCATTTAATCTGATTTCATCATCTTTCCTCAGTCTTATCAAGTCACTTGATTTGTCCTTCTTGTCTCACTTTACCACACCAGAAAACAGACTAATAATTACTTTCTCATTTAACTAAAGCTGAGGTTTAAATGACTTCAGACAGAATCTTCTTTTGCTGTTTTTGCAGAAGAGTAATGTTTGACTGACAGCTCTTTAAAACTTGAACTGACTTTCACTATTTGCTTATATAGCTTCTCACAGTCTGGTGCCCTAAATCTGATAGCATGAGGAAAATGGAAAAGCCAATACATTTTTTTTTTTATGCTTATTGCATGATAAGATGGAAACCTACATATGTCCTTTTTTCCTTGGGAAGTTGACTCATTCTTGAGGAACTGAACCAAAATGTCACAGATTAGCACTGTGATAACATGTGGGGCAAATTACTCCTGCTCCTCACATAGGTGGTTCTGATTTCTAATGAGTTTCACTACAACCAAAGTGGTATTTTTCCAGTGGAAAACTAACTTTGTTCTTCTCTTTCTTTTTTTCAAAGAAAGTTCCATGCAAATCTGCTTGCTCCCTTATGGCACTATTGAAATACAAGTTAAAACAATGAAGATATGAATTGGGATTTCTTATGGTGAGTAATTTCAAATATCAAATGCATTCAAACAGGATTATGATCTGTGAGGAGATAATAGAAAGCAATATATTTTCAGTTAGGTTGCTATATTTAGCCGTAATTAGTAAAACCTTTTCCTCCAGAACAAAAAAACAACTGGTATTCTACAGAAAACTAAGAACATATTTCCTTTTCCTAGGGGTATTTAATTCAATTTAAGAGTAAGCTGACTTTTTTAGTACTACAATACCTAGAAAATTTTATTGCTATCAACTGTTAAGTTGATGTTGCCTACAGTTCAAGTCTAGTCTTTATTCCGAGAAAAATGCTTGGAGTTACATGTCAGGTTTTTAAGTTCATATGAAATAGACATTTGTCTTTTCTCACTGTCTGCAAAAAAGCTGATATAAATTAATGTCTTTCTAACCGATGAATGTGTTTCATTTTTTAATATCTTTGACTCATGTCAAGATCTTTCTTCAAAAGGCTGATATCTGTCTTTTTGGAACAAAGTGAATATCAAAATGAGAAACAGAAGGAAATTGAAAAGAAGAGGTGAAAGGGACAGTTACATTTTTGAATAAGGAAGTAGATCTTTAAACTATCAGTGCTGTAAGTTCAGACAAAAGTGGTGAGTGGGTAGAAGAGACCTATATGGACTTTTTAGTGCAGTTTGACAGAAAATTAAGCACCTTTATATCTGCTCATCTATCATGCATTCACCTTTATCTCATGACATGTCCTTAGTAAATGGTGACATTTGGAAACAGTTCAATTAAAGTCACTGTGTTCTGGGTAATGCTGCAATCTCTGTGTCTGAAATAAATAACAAATTACGTTGCATGAATATCACTTCTTCTCAGACAGCAAGTAGTATCATAACAATGGGTATGTATAATAAAGTTGAATGAATACTGATTAGTCACTTATTTTATGATTGTTCTATGGTCAAAGGTCATTGTAATCTTACAATTCAAGACTCATAAAAATTATGTCTATGTTAGAAAGAAGACTGGAAAGATTAAACTTTTCTGTTAGCTGAAATGTGTTAAGAGCTGAAAGAACAAAATAAATACGTGCTGTTCTCATAGCTGAATCTCATAGTTAAAGGCAGAATTTTCCTTTATTTTAGTTTTAATTTTTTTAAAGGTAAAGTCTATACTAGGGGAAAGTGTTCCATTCCCTTTTCCTCCTTTTTCCAAAACTGACCTGTGAAATATAATTGGAGCAACGCTGGGGGAGGAGGGAATTTTTAGATATTAGTATTAGTATGTACATTCTACTCCTCCACCAGATTTCCTTTCCTGGGATGTAGGTAAGGTCTTAGCACCTGTTACACTTGATGAAGAGAAAACACAGAAGAGTATTATAGACAGGAGTCTGACTAAGGGAATGAAATGGAAGTTAAAACATGAGGCACATCAAACTAAAAGTCCAAGAAGACACAGCTATGGAATTTCTAGATCAAAGTGTTTTGGGTTTCAGTTCTTTATAAAAGACTTGGAAAGCCTTCCTGGGGGGGTGGAGTG
>NW_008796110.1:10244482-10280450 GCF_000699145.1 Aptenodytes forsteri | reverse complement strand
GGAAGTTTCTTTAAGATATAAAAAGTGAAAAGTGACATTTTCTAACTGGCTTACACTTTAAGAGTGTACGCAAATACATGAACAAGACTTTTTTTTCTTTTTAATGTTCTTCAGGGGGCACATTTCAAGATATTTTGGTAAAAGAGGAGTCCATGCTATAGGATCACTGGTATATGTATTACAGAATCTCTATAACTTTCTCTGATGTGCTTGATTCTTGAAGAAGCTGCAAGAACACCAAATTAAGAGAGATTTTGAACTGAGCTATGTATTCAGTGACGAAACAATACTGAAAAGATGATTTCTTATCACAGTCTGTGAAACTACTTTTGCAAAGAAAGTTTTCAAAGAAGTTCCAGTTTTACAAGTATCACAGCTTTCTTATTTTCAACTACAGTCAGCTATTCTCCATTTATGCAGAAGATAGAAATCTGGGTTGTTGGATATAAAGGTGATATTGCAGATTGGTATATCATGTATATAAGGTTGGTCTTTTGGCTATCCAGTCTTCCCAGAACTTGATATAGATATGCGCAGTAACACTACAGGCATGCCAAGTGTCACATATTAAATGTAAGGCTCAAAACAATGGCTCATGACTCACACTGCCTTTCACAACAAAGGATATACCTTACACATTAATGCAGTTGTGCAGCACTCCTACACCTTCTTTCCTGACGGGAATTTGATTGAGCTGATAGTGATGGTCACCTGGCTTGTTAGAGTGAAGAGCAGGCACAGGAGAGTACGTCTACCAGAACAGAGCATCTACCACGGCCCCAAGCTGGTTGGGTCCTTCTTATTGGCAGACATCCCAACATCAGCTTTGCACCTGCCTGTCCCTGCTCATGTGACATAGTGCCATCTAAAGTAGGAAGTAAGTAGAAATTTGAGATATCTTTGGTTAGAGCTAGAACTGATCTCTGTGGGGCTCTACAGCAATAAGAAGTACCTCTTCTAGTTCCTTTGGTTTGGTTAGCAGAGGAGGATCCTGCATAAGCAATCTTCCATTTTGCTCTGTTCTTGCACACTGTAAGGACCACTTATATTAAAAAGTGTCTACTACAAAAACCAAGAGCTGTCCAGTGACACATACTGACTATATCAATTCAGCAACTGAGTGTGTAGAATGCTGAGTGTAAGGGATTACACTCACAAAATCTTGCTGTGTTTTCTACGTCTTTGTAATAGATTTAGTAAAAAGTCCATGTCCTAGTACTTTGTGGCCAGCTTTTGCTCTGCTAGTATGACGATGCCCATTGTAAGAGTTCTTATCAGTGCAGTAAATTATAGAAAATATTAATTAGAAAAAGGACAATCTGAATCTTTATGTTTTTGTGTATGTTTCCAGTATGGGTTTCTTATTAAGCTGGTTTTGCGATTTGTTAAGTAATTCAATCTAAGATAAACAGCAAGTATTTTTCCCTGTATGGCATGTTCCTTCCTTTTTATGTCTCTATATACACACCTCAGATGATTGTTTTTCAAGTGGACAGTTTTTGTGAAGATATATAAGTAGGGACTGATAGGTTGTTGTTTTGGATAACCGCCCAAAAGGGAGAGAAATGCCAATTTGGGATGCCACAAAAACATGGATGAAGATAATATAGAGGGCACTTTTTTTAACCTTCGCCTAGAGGAAAGTGTGTGGAAAATAAACTACAACAAAAATTGTGAGCAGATTTCTTACAAGAAAATTACAATCCATGGCTTTTTTTATTTTTTAATATTAGTGTTACATTTTTCCTCCCTCACTCCTTCTCCCCTTATTCAGTTCTCATAACTTGCAGTCAGTTTAAAATTAGACCATCTTCTAAAGTCAGAGAAAGTGTCATTGCATTTGATCTACAAAGCATCCAGCATGCTTCAGAGTGCTGTATAAATAACATGGAAGTCTAATTCTGTGCTCAACCTCTTTGAGAGGTGTCAGAAGGAGCAGAAAGATGATTTTAAAGTTATTTTTATGCTGCTCAGATTTTGCTTTGACTCAGAACAGAGGATGTGTTTTAACTATTTTTTTCTAATAAGCCAAATGTCTACAGGTTTGAACGTTTATGGTAAATCTCCTTGCTATACTCTACATGAAGGAGTGCTATAGAAAGAACTGTGCAAGTACAGTGTAGTTTCTGCACCAGATGAATCCTCTGCTGGGGTGTTAAAACATCTGTACTTCACTGGAATGTTTTACATGGGGAAGACTATAAGAAAAGGCCAGGTAGTCCTTTAAAGACCCAGAAGGGTAGCTGGTCCAGTGTGCCAAGACAAATAGGTGCCAGAGATGGGAAACCACATGGGAGCCTGTTTTCCAGCTGGCAGATTTAAAAGACTTCCAGCTCAGAAAGAGGATTCATGCAGAGAGTAGCTTTTTAGCTAGAGGACTGAAGAGACTAGCTGCCTGATTTGAAAGATTCTAGAAATTGTTTTCTTTTTCTGTTCTCTAGAGTGGATGAGATTGCTCTCTTTGTTAGCTTGATGGCTAATGAAAGTCATGTGTGAATTATGTAGCTGAATTGCTCTGTTATTCATATCAGGCTTTGACCAGTGAATAAACACTGCACCACTAAGTTTTCAATCAATATGTTTTAACTCAAAGGAGATTAGTCACAGAGACTGGTTTTCTTGGTTTGCTACCGTGGCTGAGTTTTCTTTACAGTCAACAGAGAAACAAAGACTCTTCCAGGCAGGGTTTAGAATATCAAAGTTAGGCTGGTGTAGCCACCCCTGAAGGACTTTCTTTTCTTTCTAAAGGAGGCCATTAGATTACTTGTCACCTTCAGCAGAAGTATGTCCGTTTGGATACCTTTCTCTGTGTAAGCTGCTCTAACAAATGTGATGCTAAATATTACGTCAACATTAGAAGGGTCCTTGAAGCAAAATTCTGTGTGCTAAGCTTAACCCTTCCAAACTCCTGTCTGTATCTTTATGTTCAAATTCATAGAAAATCTTCAATTTTGTCTAAAGAAAAATAGAATTTAGTCAAATCAACAGCATTATTAATCCTAGTAATAATAGGACTATTAATATGGAAAGGGGTATCTACAGTCTATTTTAATATTCCATATAATTCACAAAAGAATTGTGTTGTGGGTTTTTTTAGAGGAGGGGGAGTAGTACTAACACTGTTGGTTTTATTTCAGTGTTGCAGTGATAACAGAAAACATCAAAACATGTTTTAAAAGAGACATACTTTGTTAAATGTCTTGTTTCTTTGTTGGTTCAATCATCTGGATGGATTCAACTGTGTAAGTCTGTTAAATCTGAAAATGAAAGATGAGGTGTGTTTCTTTCAGCTTACAAACATTTGTTATGACCCTTTTTGTAGTAAACATTTCAAATAAGAAAATACATTATACCCTTCTTTGTTTTATGTGGCAACTTGAATAAATCTGTTACTTTCTTTAGTAAAAAGGTCTATACTAGGAATATGGCTATTTGCCATGCTGGATTGGACTAGTAGCTCATTACTCTTATCATGTTTACCTCCAACAGTAGACAATACTTAAAGGTTATGAGAAGTACAAAGAAAGCAAAAGGACCTGGGGAATCAGCAACAGATTCTACATGACTTCATTCAATTAAAAATAATTTCTTAGTTTAGAACTCTTCTCATCTATGAACATACCACAGTCCCAAAGCCAGGTGCTATGATATTTTTCTCTCTCTTTGTCTTTTGATAAGTTCCCTTTCTGTGGATGCCACACAATATTCCTATCATAAAGCCCTTCTTGTGGCACTAGTTCTTATGTGCATGAATTGCTATTAATCCACTGTGACTTCGGCAGGCTTTTCCAGAGACCCTGTCCTGGTTTCGGACATAAAAGTCAATGCATGACTATCTGAACTTCTGCATATTTTTTGTATGTTTGTGTAGTTGGTTTCAGTGAAATTCATTGCACCTGACCACGAAAAATCTATGGTGTAGGCCTCTACGCATACTCCACTCTACTAAACTTCTCCATTAAAGAACTGTATTTGAATACATGAACTTCACTCTTTCCACCCATTTCAATAGGAATCTGCCAGAGACGTTAGTTCTGATGTGAAGTATGTCATTAGCCTTGTCTTCTAGCATTTGAACCAAAATTTTGTAACAGGAAATACTGAGAGCCATTTTGTTCTGACTGAACTGTTCTCTTCTCAGATACCATCTGACAGACAGTAAAACCCTTCTGTTCCCTGAATTTGCTTTGGCAATATGCCTGTTGATTTTCTTCCTTCGTGGTCACATGTATCTGCTGCTTCCTATCTATGTGGAGCTCAATTGTCTCTCATCTCTTTCTCATTCTGTTTGCAAATGATTCTGTCTTTTGATCTTTCCTCCCTATGCTCTGATTCATTATTGTCTCCATTATCTCTTTTCTCCACTGGGCTTTTGTTGTGAGTTTGGGGTTTTTTTTTCTTTTTTCTTCTAGTCCTATCACTTCAGTCCAGCAAATTTGCTCTTGAACTGTTAGTCTTGTAACTCTCTCTTCCTCTGCCATGTGTTCATGGTCAATATCTAAGTCCAAAAGTCTGTGCTCTAGATATTTTTCTGCAGCCTTGTATCCTGTATATCTTTAAATGTCAATGAGTTCCACAATAATTTTTAGCTTCATCTTTACTTCCTGAATCTTTACTTTGCTAAGCTCTGCCAGATGATACGAAAAATACAAGAAGCTTGTACGTTGTCTCTGAATAGAAACTCTCATATCATGCTGATTTTTTTACATCAATTTATTTCTGTTGCTTTTTCCCCCTCCTTAGGTAACTGTCAGCATTGCCTGTGGACACCATCACCTTCCCTTTCTAGCAGATATCTTTGAAAAGGAAAGATACCAATTTGAAAAACTATCCTCTAACTCCCTGTTTTAAGTACTTTTTTCACCACTTCACATACCTGTATTACTGCACTGTTGTACTAAAGCAGAAATTTTCTTCTTAACTTGGCTTGATTGTACAAATTCTGAGCCAAATTATTTTTATGTGAACAATTGTAATTGCTTGTATTCATATTATTCATCAAAATGACTGGTAACAGTAGCCAGGCATATATTCAAACTTCCTTAATGGAACTGGTCAAGTAACCAACAAACATGTTTAGAGTGAATTTGGAAATTAAAGGCACTCGGCAGTTTACCCAAACTTTTTTGGATTGAAATATTTCTGCAAATTCAAAGTAACTTTAAAAAAAATAAAACCCTGAGGATTTCACTATTCTTCACGTAAAGAGTTCTAATCCAGTAATTTTGATATATAATTTGAGGTCAGTGGGGCACAGTCACTAGAACAGGTTTCACACACCAACTTTCAGGTTTGCATTCTTTTTTTTCTATGTATCCAACTTAGTTTAAACATCTAGCAAAGCTTAACTTAACTTCAGAGCTTTAGCCATCATTTTTTTCGTTTGATTTTCCTTCAAATGTGGCAGATTTCTCTCAAAATAAATAGAAGAGTCCAGCAACCATCAGTTTTTATCTACAATGCTAACTAATACATAGTCTGGTGGTGGAAAAGATTACATTCTCCACTATGTTATTTAAAATAGTTCTGTTAGTATTGACAGTGCTGATTAAAGAGCAAACTTTTAACAATGGTACACAAAGCATCACAAAATGAAGTTCAATGCAAATGAAATAATCATACATATATAAATATACATATGTATACATGCTTATATATATTTATATATTTGTAAGAGGCATTTGTTTCTCTGTGGTTTTTGATCAGTTGTAAGAGGCATTTGTTTCTCTGTGGTGGGTTTTGATCAACTAAATTTCATAAACTTTAAATAACACTTGGGATCCATTAAAAAAATAATCTCCTTAATGTAAAGCGTAAAAGACGGGGAAAGTGAAATCACTGAAAATATTGCACTTACTGTGAATATTTTTACATTGGGTTTTGAGATTTTATCGTATTTCTCCTGTCTTTCAAAAAAATCTGTCTGGGACATCATCCTTTTCGAAGAAGAGGAGTGGACTAATTGGGTGATAAAACCAGCTATGTACAAAGGGCCAGATCCCAAACCTGCCAAAATCACAGTATATCCTTCCATTGGTCTTCCACTTGCTGAAGTGTTACCAGGTATCCACAGTACAGGAAGTAAGATAGCAGAATAAAAACAGAGAATGCTTTCTTTCTTTCTGTTACTTAAGTGCGACATGCGACATTTACAGGTATAAAGCTTTTCTGAGGAGGCGAAGATAGTACTTAAGTTGTCAGAGGCACTTTAATTTCAGCTACTCCTCTCTCTTTTTCCCTTACTATAGTTCTAAAGATATTAATAAAATCTGAGAAAAATGTCATGCATTTACTAAAAAAAAATAGTTCTGAGTGAAGACTATTTTCAGTAGGAATATAGTTATGAGGGATTATACTTTGTAGTAACTCTCAGAAGCATTGGAACTCAAGCATGACTTAGTTCAG
Source organism: Aptenodytes forsteri (assembly GCF_000699145.1). Classification (NCBI taxonomy): domain Eukaryota; kingdom Metazoa; phylum Chordata; class Aves; order Sphenisciformes; family Spheniscidae; genus Aptenodytes; species Aptenodytes forsteri. The sequence continues at coordinate 10,274,045 of NW_008796110.1, read as the reverse complement.
GTAAGTTCTACTTTTGAAAAGTGAATTTTGAAGAAAGTATCCTGTACATTACTAACGCAATAAATTCAGGTACGATCAGTGGAGCAAGACTACTTCATATCTTGTAATTAATTTGTTTTTACTTTTCATTCCTCTTTATTCTGACGGAAATTAAACAGGAACAGAAATCTGATCAACAGGTTGTATATACAGAACTATATTTTACATTTGATCTAATACCTGTGAAAAGTAATTGATTTCAGAAGCATTATACAGGGCTGTAACTCACCTATGGATTTGATTCATACCTTCCCTACCCATCAGTGTACGTCTTGCCTGCTGGTTAGAAACAAGGTAGAAATGTTTGGAACTGAAGTCTTTTTGGCAATTAGAAGAACTCATTCTCAATAAATGTGCTTTGCAAAATCAGTAAACAGCTTTCTGTAAGATGTTTAGTTGGAAATTATTCCTTCACACCAGAAGAACATGTTAAGTGAGTAAGAAACCCTGTTTCAGACAGTTTTTTGTCAGTGACACAATTCACACGAAGGAAGATTTCTTTTGGCATGAAAAGCTGCAATAGTTTTACCTCTACTCCCAAACACACACTCTTATCTCCTTTGCAAGTACAGTGAGCTTGGCCTGTTTGTTCAGTAGCAAGGGAGCCTCTTAGCTCATGCTGAAGTGAAAGAGGACTGAAATCACAGGAACGATAGATTCTGACACTATAGAGAGATATAGTAGTCTCTGACAGTATGCCAGAGATCAGTGATATTCAAGTGCTAGTACCCATCTGAGTTGTTAAATGGCGTTGTTAAAGTAAGTTGTTAAATCTTCAAATCTAGAAAAATTAAAAATCCCCAAATTAGTTAAAATTATGAGAAATAACAGCAGTTCATACTGAGATTAATCATGCCACTTTTCATAAACAGAATGTTTAAGGTTTTTATTTATCTGTGCAACTCCTCTGGCAGCATATTTTTTCCAACACTTTCATGTCCATTGGTCTGTTCTGTTCTAAGAGCACATTCATACCAGCACAGAACAAAGTTGAGGACAAAAAGACATACCGTAGCACCAATTCAAATGTCTTGACTCCAACCAGGTGGTTTAGTACCTGTAATAAGAGCCTGACAACAGAGCTTTTGAGCATGGAAATAGAGCAAAGAATTTTATTAGTATTTTACAGGCATGTTTTCAAGCAAAAGAGGATTTTTAAAATTCTTGCCTTTGTATCTAATTCAGCTGGAGAGCCTCATCTGAGTTTCATTAACTGTCCTAGACAAAGTCATCCCAAAAAGTCAAAGCTCCAACTTTCTGCCTGATTTGGAGCTAAAAAACCACCCATATTTTCACATGGTATTTGCTTAACATTTTTTCAAATGTTCTTTCTTCCACTGAGAGAGAAGGTCAGAGCTGAAATGTTAAGATGGATTTGTTAAAACTTTCATGGAGGAAACCTTGGTCTTATGCAAGGTCAGAATCAGAATTTCATTTGCAAAATCCTAGTGAACCTAGGCAAAACTGTGGGTTTTGAAGGGAGGTCTATGAAAGGTCTTATTGTTGAGGTACAACAGAACTGTAATCCTATTTGATTTGGACAATGAGTTTATTGGCCTGATATTAAATTTATAAACTATCAAATGAAAAAATTCCAGTGTTGTAATTAAGGAAATGGCACTGTAGCCCTACTAGCCTCACTATAGAAGCAAAGCAAGATTTGTAGGCAAACTGACAACAGATTAGTCCGAACAATGAAAACAGAATACTAACATCTCAAACTACATAATAGGTCTTTAAATACAACTGCAGAAAATGTCACTTCTTCATCATAAACTTCACTATAGGGCAAATCACATCTACATCTAAAACTATGACATGCCTGGAAAAACGCTGTCTTTTCTGTGCTAAAAGAAAACAAATCCACAGGATTAAGTATGATTAAGAGGCATATCGGTAAATCTGACTCAATCTTCAATCTAATAGCATATTTAAATTGTTTACTGGGAGAAGCCCAGGAAAGAAAATTAGGAAAAAAGAAAAAAGTTTAAACTCTTTAAACTTCGAAGTAGTAATTGTCAGTTTCCTATAGACCAGAGTATCATGAACCTGATTCTCACAGGATATCTCAGTCAATTTAAAAAATTGTTTGTTGTTTCATCTCACAGGAACCATGATCCTCCTGTCAGCATCTTGTTTTCATATCAGTGTCTGTGAAAAATAATGAATTATTATTTTCTTAGTGAAGATTCCACACCACCTAATTGTAGGCTTTTACACTGTAGAGTAACTGTGGATTAATTTCCCTAAATTCCTATTAAAAAAGGGAATCCTGCTGCAAAGGAGTATTCTGAGGTCATAAATGAGATTCCTCTGAGAGGTATTCTTTTATTCTTTTACCTCCATAAGACAATAAACCTAGGCTAAGACATGCTGTACCTAGTGGTAGGCAGTATAAATACCTCTCCTAATACTACACATACATAAAACCAGAACTGCCATAGGCCCTCCTGGACTGTCAAGTCCAGTTCTTTCTCATCAGATGCAACCATACCATGCAATGCTTTTGATACAATGATCAGCTCTGTTTTGTAACTAATTTATATTTTGACTCTGTTACTTATAGAACCTCACTACTAAAATGGTAAGAAACCCTTTTTCTTACTTCCAGTACAAGTTTATGGTGGTGAAAATATGGAAAAAGTGACCAGTAGAGAGTAAAAGAAAAATATACCCCATCTAAAACATTCATGGAGAGAGTGTTGAGACATGTTGAAAGTAAAATACTGAAGTTGTAGGGAAAGGTTCTCCTTCATGTAATAAACTGTTGACAGGAGGTAACACTTATTGAGCAATCTGAGAGACCATTCTCCTTACTGGGGTAGGACTTTTTTCAGCTAACTAGCCATCTAAAAATTCGACATTTAGTCTAAGCTAGCCAGTATGTTTCTTGAGTGGCTACAAATGTTAGGTACAGCAGAGTTAGGTTGCGTTTTTTTCTTTCTTTTAAACATCTCCCTTAGAATAGGCTTATATGGAAAGTCTCCCTCTTTATAAAAGAACATTGATACCCCATCCCTAGAAACATTCAAGGTCAGGCTGGACGGGGCTCTGAGCAACCTGATCTAGTCGAAGATGTCCCTGCTCATTGCAGTGGGGGTCAACTAGACGACCTTTAAAAGTCCCTTCCAACCCAAACTATTCTATGATTCTATGATATATCCCTCTATATAACAAATATACAGAGAGCCTAGTAGGCTCTCTAAGACTAAAAACCTACTTTCAAACAGTTGTAGATAGACAAGATGAATCCCATCATCATATACAAGGTGGCTTGAGGTGGAGGAAGGAGAGGCAAATATAACACATCTGTCAGTGGTAAAGAGATTTCTCATCATGTACCACAACTGCTATCTTCCGTTACATACTTTTCCATAGAAAGCAGAAATTTGTTCCTAGCTGCTGGAGGTGAATTAATTACTCCATGAGACATATTTTCAATTAATTCCAATGTTTCCTTAGATGTCAAAAGCACCTAAAGATTATCAGCGATTGTTGCTATATATAGTTGAGTATCGCTCCAGTATACCAGAGCCGAAACTCCCCTCTTTAGATATATATGTCGGTAATATGTGAGAGAAATGCTTTATATACATTAAGGTATGAGGTGTCATATGAGGTGTTCTCAGGGCCCTGAGAACATCAAGAGGCTCCAGTGGCCCTGACCAGCCTCCCCCGGAGACCCTCACCTACACCCCTTCCCGTGTCAGCTCCCAGATCACCTGCCCACAAGGAGCAGACCCTGTGCCCTACCCCGGGATCCTAAAATATTGATTTCTGTTGCTTGTTTCTCTGAAATATTTGGGTAAAACACTTCAAATGGTTAAGTTCTGTGGTCAGACTGTGTTTATTTATATGATGCTCATTTCCTTAGCCTATAGTAAAATGCAGCATTCCTGTAGTCACCAAGATGCTGTGAGATTTGAAACCCCCACCAGCATCACTCTACTCTGAACTCTGTTTGGCACCTGAGTCCCTTGGACAGTAGCATTACATTTCACAGAAATATTTTATTTATTTGCTTCTTAATATAGAAGTACTTAGTAATGTAAGGTAGATATAAATGCCTTTGTGATGAAATGTCACTAAAATGTCCCTGGCTGGTTAATAATGATTACAGTTGAAAGAAAAGGCTAAATTGGGGATAGTGTGGCAGGCAGCAAGGGCCTAAGGAACTCCACCTTGCATCTGGCTACCATTTTCATTCTGCAAGGGCATGTAAGTGAGAGTGTGTGCTCCAGGGAATGCTCCATAATGAAATCATCCTCTACAGAAATGAACAGAGTGTAATGAGGCTAGCCACTGGGAGCTAAAATACCAGTGACTGTCTGATAGTCTGGGAGCTCACTTGCCAAGATCATTCACCAGTTTTGGACCTCCATGATGCCCAGTAAATGGGGTTATGGAAGAATTCCCTTCTGTATTGCATTTCCTTGCCTAAAGGCATTACTGTCCCAGGATACACAGATCTCTGCTTGCTTGTCAGTCCCTACTGACTTCACTGAAGCAACATAAAAACAGTACATAGTGAAGCAGCATCAGACTCTACATAAGCAGAAATGAGTAAATGCTTTAGCTGGTGTCAGGCCATATGCAGCTTGGTTTAAGATACATTAGTGATCACAGTCCTGAAGGCTACATCTATGTTAGTGCATAAAATATGACGATTCTTTGACACTAGAACAAGAAGCACATGGTCCATCTCTATATCATTAAAATCTCATAACCTACAGCACAGAACAGTCATGTGCAAAATAGCCTGATCAGCGGTAATTCCTGAACAGTGCTGAGGAACTGTTCAGAAACATGCGAATTGGACTGAATCAAAGCTATGCTAGGGATCATCCTAAGAAAATCAAAGTGGCCAATAAGCAGCCTGCTGGAAGAGGTGCTCCTAGTCAGGAACAAGATGCTGAAGTGGCTCTGTCAGCTGCATCTTTCATTTGCTGCAGAAAGTGAGAGTGAGCTCGTGGGTGGGTGTGGATTAAAAGGAAGAGGGGAGAACTTGACCCTCTGAAATGGCACATATCAACACATCCTAATTCATAGACATGGCCTGGAAAGGCAGTTCTGCAGTGGTTCCCATCCAATGATCCATGAGTATATGCTCATTTCTTAAGGTGGACCATTGCACCAGTGCATGCGTGAAGTCCGTTTGCTGGCACAAGTACTGCTTCTGCAACTGAGACTCTTGTGATGGCTGCCAAATATCAAGAAGTAACATCCACACCACTACTGTGAGCTCAGGAGATGCTATTATACCTATTGATAGGGCCAGTTAAATGGCAAAATGGCAAGTTTCCATGGGTTTTCTAGATTATGAAGCAAATTGGGAATAATGTTTCCCTCAGTTTTGTGCAGTGACCATTGAAATCCTATTTTTCATGAGGTGCAGAATAAATATTTTCAAAACTGTTAATAAAGATATGTTTAAAATACTTTATTTCTTATTTCTTCCATGTACAAGTAAGTTTTTGACTTCCCATTTAAATTATTCAGAAATAGTCTTACTGTTATTTAAATATGTTTTTTGAACTTTCTGACTTTTTAAACTCTTCCCCCCCCAATTAGCAGCATTAAACTGACCACTTTAAGGGGAACGCTTTTCACCTTTCTCTCCAGTGAGGGTAAATAATACAGCAAGTAATTAAAACTGCTTTTCTACTGTATACTGTTTTGCAAATTCTTTCTCTCCAGTGAGGGTAAATAATACAGCAAGTAATTAAAACTGCTTTTCTACTGTATACTGTCCTTTGCAAATTCAGTATGTGGGTTACTTCTAGCCAGCAATTGAGAAGGGATAAAGTTGTTTTGATTTCTATGGAGGAAGTTAAAAATCCCAGAATTTATGTTGGGAAATTGCAATTACTTCAAAAGAAATAGAGATTAGCTTCCTTCTTTTGAAGAATGTGTAATATGAACTATTTACTAGAATCCAATCTACATGCACATGGGTCTTCACTTATTACATTATTTCCAATAAAAATATGAATCACTTATTATGTATAGTTTTCAGACACTGAAGAGTACTGGAATTTTAAACAAGAAATAAAAATACACTATTTACACCCTTAGAAGAGAAAAATAAAACCAATTTGTCATCCCCTTAATTTACAGATTTTGTACCTGACTTCTAGCAAGCCTGTTCAACTGCTTCTAATTTATTGTAAAACTTACTTCTGAACTGATTATATACTAGTCACTACACAAATATAAGTTAGGTTTAATTGAAAACAAAAGCAAGTTCTATAAGGATTTTGGTTCGTTTTCAACAAATGTAATTTTTTGCTGTCATTGAAGCAATAGTTCTCTTGCACTATTATTTCATAGGTGGAATTTAGACGACTTAATATGTTAACATAAGGTTTAGTCCCCCACCCTGCTGAAATTAGTTACAAAGTTTCCAATTAATCCTGGGGCTTATGCTTTAGGCCTAAACCTCATACAAGCATAAAATTGGTTTAGCTTGTGGGATATGACCCCTGGATCTCTCAGTTTTCTTTCAACACAACAAGAAGGGCAACCTTATCTCTCTGGTAAGATCGATCTGTCTGTCTGTCTGTCTGTCTATCTATCTATCTATCTATAACCTTCCTAAATCTTATCCATATTCTTTCTTTGAGATCAACTCTAATCAAACAAACCTTGAGCACAGAGCTAAGGCTGGGTTATGACCCTTTATGTTATTTATGTTATTCTGAGAACACTGACTATATTGAAAGCTGCTTCTTGTGTTTTTCATGAATGACTAGCTTGTCCTCCAGCAGCTCCCTGTGTAATACTCAGAGGAATGCACAGCCTGAGAAATAGGAAAGTAATTTGGATTGTGCTTGTGAACCAGACAATTGCAGTGCTGTGGTATAAATATCAATCATGTTTTCTATTCTGTGATCTCAGTAGAAATTAACTTAATATTATTAAACAACAGAACATGGGTTATGTTCAAAATTCTTCCCTATTCCACACTGCAAGGTGCTGTTGCAAGCACAAATGCAGACATAATTTCTGATCTGGAGATCTTGTTTCACTAGACTGAGAGAGACTTTTTAATTTATTTTTGTATAATGATGTAAATTCTATTATAGACAAAGCAAGTTATTCCATCAATTGGCAGTACATTTTTTGTAAATAGCAAATTGTCTTCTGTTTGCTGCTGGTTTTCCTGGATATTTTTATATGTTTTGGTCAGCATAAAATAGAAAGGCATTTTCTTTGTACAAAACAGGTTCCTCAAAACTCTGCCTATGCTCAGCTGTACCCTTTGGAGCTTCTGAAACCTTCAGTGAATAAATTCAGTATATGCACAGAATTTTGGTAAGAAATTCTAAGAAATCATAAAGTGTAGTTTAAAGCTGACTAGAAACTTTCTGCCAAAACACAAATTTTCAAAAAATACTCATTAACCTTAAAACATATAAAGCTCACAAAAGTGAGCTTGGCAGAGGCCTGAAGGAACCGGTCTTGGCTCTGTCCTGGACCTGAGGAACCTAAAATCTGCAGGGGAGCCTTGGGCCAAGAGTAAATCAGGTTGATAACATGAAAGCTGAGAAGTATCCAGCCCCAGGAGAGACCTGGAAGACTCCACGGGTTTGATAGTCAGCCTTTCTGCAGCCATCAGTGACATTCAGAAATTCACAGGGAAATAAAAAAAAAATATATCGGTTTGGTTGATCAAGTTTGGTTTAAAGTCAACAACTGGAGGAGAAATTATTTTATCTTTTTTTTTTCGTGTTTCAATGTTATCTACATATCGTTTAACCTTGCAACAAAAGGTCTACTTGATGGTAGTGTTTTAACTTGTATGATGATACCTCCTAAACTAACAAAAAATTAACTAACTAATAATTAACTAACTAATAATTAATGAAAACTAACAAAAAATTAGTTCACACTGCTGTGTTGCTCAAACACAGGATGCAGCTCATGCTCTTCATGACAGACAGGCATAGTGGTCAGGAGGACAAAACACTCTAGGAAGTTATCTTACACCTCAGTAATTGTGTGGAGTTAAGCTGAGCTAACAGAGTTACGCACAAGTCAACGACCAACAGTTCGCAATCCTTTTTACATTATCATGTACAGCAGCATGTGTGAGAGACTATTAGAAGTTTGTTATACTTCCTTGAGATATATCATGACTGCACTGAATCTCTAGCTATCCGCTAGCAAGTACTAGCAAGTATGCTTGCAAAACTCTTGAGAATCAACATACAGGGTTTTACAAGACTAGTGTACTTTCTTCATAGTTTTTGAATTTGTGAATAGCTTCACATCAACTTCTAGCAGGCATTTCTTGCTGTGCAATAGTCACAGAAACAGCTGCCAGTCATAACGTGTGATGTTTAACTTGTAGTCAAGGAATAAAAAATTATTATAGAAGTATATCTGATAAAGTGGAATGGATAATTTGTATTGTGTCTATTTCCAGTTCTAGGTAGCCTAATAATTCTAATAAAGTACAAAAGCATGTCAAAGCATAGATACTGTGTTCCTCCCATGAAAATTATTTTCAGTGGTGGAATTTTGACATTTAATCTATGACTACCAACTTTGTTTCTAGATTTGTATCCTTATTTTTGAACTGGATTACTCTTTTTTATGATCTTGTTCTTTACAATCTCTTATTCAGTCAGGAATTCAAAACAGGAAAATGCAAAATAAGATAAAAAAGAACAAAAATATTAAAAGGTAAATGGGAGCTATTTATTAGTAAAGGGTATGTAATGGAGTCTGTCATGTAACCTTGCAATTCAATTTCAGTCTTGTGCGGTTTTATTCATATCATTGTTATTTTTGTAAGACTATTAGGTTGCAGTATGTGATACATGTGTACCAGTAAGAATATTTTGGAGTCCTCCACTTCCTCAAAATTGCTGACTGAACAGTATGTGTGGTTTCTTGTGGAAACATCAGTAAAAGCACAGTTTGCCAGGTAGTAAAAACTGATGAAATCAAGTGAAGAAAAACTAAACCATACTAACAAGTCATCTGTTCAACGTCAGAGTTTTGCATTCACTGTCACAGTTTTGCTCAGTACAAAAGCAAGCACAGAGGTCAACTGGAAGATGAGAGGGAAAATTGGGAATTCAAGAAGCTGCACAGAAAGAGAAACACTAAGAAAAATGTGATCATTCAATTTAGAAGTGTTTCCTGATTTTATGCTCAAGGGCAGTTGCTGTGTGTGTGTGTGTGTGTGTGTGTATACGCACATGTGTGTTTCTGTATGTGTGTGAGGATACTGGATCAGATCATCTGTCCCATTGTACTCATGTGTTAGGACGAAGTGAGAAAGAAGCTTTCTTTGGCCTCTGTTCCCATCAACTTTGCAAGCTAAACACAGTCAGGAGTTACGTGCCTCTGAGTAGAAAACTGTGAAGGAAAGCACTGGGGAGTTCTCTTACTTGAAGACACTGGTTCCTGATCCAGGCAGACTCCTGCTTATCATGCTGTTCTGTTTCTTAGCTTTTCCTGCACACTGTATTGGGAACTTAGACATCTAATGCAGGGTATGCGTTCCCATCCAGGTGATGGTCACCTAAAGTTTGGTGTTACAATGATAAATTTTAACGAGCCCAAGATCTGTACTGGAGCAGGTCCCAAAAGATCTTGTGCTTGTTTGAAATTAAAAATGTTTAAAAAACTAACATATAGCAATTATTTTGTCTCCACACGCATTTATAGCAACCGTTTTTGCATTACCTTTGTAAGTTATCAGAACTGTTTAACTAGTATAAATTCCAATCTGCAGATCAAAATATAGCTACATAAGGCAGTCATTTAGTATTTATAGTCCTATAGATATGTAAATTCCAAATAACACTGAAATTAGAAAATTGTTAGGAGGGTCTTAATTTAAGTATACCCCCTTTTAAAGGGTGCTCTATATTTCCTCCAAGTTAAATACCTACGTTCCTTTTAAAAATTCCCCCAAATGACTTTCCTTTGTTCAGTATAGTTAGGAGATGCATAATACAATTAAAATAAATATAGATATAATTTATTTATCTTTTTATGGTATCAGTATGCTTTGGATTGATGGCTTGAGGAAAGTTTAGGGAGGAAAAAATTCTAACTCAATTAAGTTATTTATGCAGGCAATTATGATTTCGTCTTAAGTCTATAATTAACTTTCCTTAATCACATTCTCAAATTCTGAGCTTTCTAAAAGGTGACACAAACTTCTTCCCCCACTTCCATCTCTGTCAAAAATTCATTTGATTTTTACACTACTTTTGTGCATAGCTAAACTCAATGATTGTTCTAAATTATATCCTGTTATACCCTTTCTGCTTGCTTGCCTTTGTGCTGTACTGAAGGAAGTTTTGTCTGTGACTGTCAGCTTTGCTGATAAATTATTCTTATAGATTTTAGCTCCAAGTGGTAAAGTGAACTAAAACAGCACGGTTATCACCATGGTCACTGTGATAAAGAAATAGTCTGGAAATACCTTGAAACATCAAAGATGTGTAATCCAGACTTTTTTCCTAACATTATAAAGAAAATGTAGTACAAGAAGCTTTTTCAGGTTGTTTTTTTTGTTGTTGTTGTATTTGTAGCAATCTACATATGACTCTTCCCATTTGTTGATGCGTATTCTGATAATTCAGGGGACTCAATTCTATGCACTTTATTGCTCTATTAATGGGAAGCCTACAAATAAATTCATTGTTCCAGTCACGATTATACTAGACCATTTAGAAGGAATTATTGCCTTTTTTTTCTGCACAATAATGCAATCACTTACAGAACTTAATATTGCATTGTCGGTTTTACTGTTGTTCTTGACATTTTACAGTAAAAATGAAAGTTTAATTTAAATTTAAACACTGACAGGAATGATTTCCAGGTTTCCCTTTCTCACTGAAAATATCTTTCTAATTAGGTTTTTTTTTCTTGTGTCAGCTTTTGCTTTTCCTGAAGTCAGTCTTTCCTGTCTGATTTATGATCATGTTTTCAATATCTTTTTGCTCACTTTTTACGCTCATCTGTCATTGTTAGATCTCCCACTGTAATGTTGTTTAAGCTTATGTGCTGTAGGGTGTATACTCCTTACTTAAAATTAGGGGGAAAAAAAAAAGTGAAATTATGCTGGAAAGATGTGGAGACATGGAATGGACCATACTTCCCATCTGGCATCTCCTTTGATTCCAGTGCATGCATTAATTAACGAGGTGCAGAGATACTCCCTATACTGCAGCCTGTACTGTGTCCTCCTGCATTAGTGCATAGTGGGCCATCTTTTGTAATATCCTCTCTGTTGATATAGAAAAATGTTCTGTCTCATTTGCAGGAGCAAATCTTTTCTCTTAAACCACAGCTCATCATGAAGTGGGAAGTAGCTCTTTTGCTTTAATGAAAGTCACTGAAGTCCACAAAGAAGAAACTAATTTCCATCTTTGGAGACAGAACAGGAATATACATACAATGTTCGGCAAGTCTTAAGAGTTGGACATCTTAACCGGCACATTACAGAGCCCAAATTGCCACATAGATCTTCTAAGTTCATTCTTCTTCACTGGCTGTTATGTAGACCCAGCTCTGAAGTAGACTTACATTATACTTGAAAATTGAACTCATCTACTAATAAAAAAAGGATATATCTGAACCTGAAGATATCCAACTTTACTGTTTTGCAACCAACCTGCTCCTTAATGTCCATTTGTGCTCAGAGGGAGTCTACTTTAAATGTATGAAAGGTATGTGTGTATGAACGTATTTATTTTTGCATGTCCAGTTTGTGAGATCATGTGCGTTGGTAGGAGTATAAAGATGCAATAATAAGTTTCTGAGCTACTGTGTGGGAGTGGAAAGGGAAATTATCAGTGAAATGTTGTCCTCTTTGGCCTCCCACTCAAATTTGTATTTCTGTATCACTTATAATTTCATGTTAGGAACTATATCACTGTTTTTATCTTTGAGCTAAAAGGACTTTCCTAAATGGAGGCTACTAGATGGACTCTTAAAAGTCCTGAACAACTACAGCTAAAAAAAACCCCAACACCTCTTCAACATCTGCCTTTTTTTTCTGCTGTGGCAGATGGTGCACATTTCTGTTTGGATCAGAAAAATGTCGTGTTAAGGAGCATTTCCATGTAACATTTATTTATGCTATTTGGAAACAAGCCCAAATTAACCTGATCAGAAGATTTATACTGAAAAAGCATTACTCCCAACACTTACCAATGTGCAGGGCTGGCAAGAAAAGAATACATTGGAATGATTATTTGTGAAGAATAAGTGTTCAAAAAACACTCTACAACCTTTCCCATTCCCCCACCCCAAACCCTGCTAATTCAAAACCCTTAATTTTTTTGCCAGACAGCAGTGTCAACAAAAAGCCTAATAACAGATAGAGTAAATTCCTTCCTTTTAAGGAACACTTTTAAGACAAATCAGTCTTTATTAGATACTGCATGCTGTGGGTCAGCTGTGAGCATGCTGAACTGCAGTCCAAAACCACTCATAGCACTCTGCTGGTTTCTGTTGTATGCTACACTGCAAACATCTGACAGGATGGCAAAGTAAGTATGTTCAAATAAACCAGAAGGAATGTCTCAAAAACTGGCATGCACATTAAACCAAAACAGCTGGCTGTCCAAATTATTGCTAATTCACTTTTCATAATCACTCTCTTTTTTTTGTCCACTGAAACATTCTTTATAATGTTTGTATAGGACCACAGTGGAGATACAGATATTGTATATTGGGGAAAATTCTATTACGATGCCCAGTCCACTTCTATTATACTGTTCCCTCTAGGAAAATTACAAAATATTTTTCTGTTTTATAATTTTCTTCTGTTTTACAGTAAGAATTAGATGCTTATCTGGAGAAAGAAGATTATCGTGTAAGTTTCATATTTTTTAAAAAACATGTCTAAATCTTGCTGGTGACAAATGCTTCGCTATTCTGGAGGAAGGAAATCAGTGTGAAAACATTACCATCCAGTTTTCTGATTACTTGAATATCAGAGATGATGCACTTGTCATCTATAAGCTGAAAGCAGCAGTAAGTGAGCTGGTTGAATACTAACAGATAGAATGGCGGCTGCCTGTCAGATAAGGATGAAAGGTAAGCTTGGCTACCACAGGGCATGAGGGGTGTTTTGTTACACCCAGTTCAATGGCCTGTGTGCTAATGCAAAGACCAGTGACAAATGCCTGAGGCTAAATAGCTTTTCCACAAAGCCATGTGTGGGGCTGTGTTTGGAGAATATATCATCTCCAATATGACTGGAGACTGTTCTTCCTGCAAATATTCTGTCCCTGCCTCTCCCATTTTGTTAACATAGCTGTTTAAGATTGCACTCCTAGAAGACCTCTATTCTTTGGGACATCACCCTCAGAAGGGGGAGCAGTACACAGCAAGGACGCCTATTCCAAACCAATCCAGACTTCTTTCTTCTTCTTTTCAGAAGGACAACTAGGTAGGTGTACTCTGGAGTGCACCATTTTTAAAAAACAATCTTTCTCAGAAAAAAGAACAACAGAATAATGGAAGAAAAAAAATGCATTACTGGTGGTGATGTCACTTCCCAATTAGTAAAATATATAAGCATGTGCTTGATATCATCTCTGTTCAGGAATTTGCTGTCACCTACTTGCTTCCACTGAAAGAAGTGTGGTTCTGTTTAATAATTCATGTGTGTTTTTTCCTGGTTAAGGATGAATCACTGAACTGGCTTTTCAGAGACAACTGTATAAAGGAAGATGATTATCTGGAGAAGAAATGAGGACTCTAAAGAGAGAAACTATTCAAACGTCTCTCCATGTCAGTGCAGAACATTACTGGGAAAATTCCTTACGCTGGCCAAGACTCAATTCAGCATGACAAGCAATAAACCCTATATAATATTTGAGCTCTAACCTTCTGCTAGAGCCCCCCTCTAATTACCTAGATATGTCAGGTGGTAACTCTTGCCACTCTGAATAAATCTGACATTAACAGATTTCTCCTCCTAATTTTTATTTTAATAAGTAAGCCATACAGCAGCTGTGAAGTTACTGATAATGAATGTTAGGAAATAGGATTACTCAAGTGAGTTAAATCCTTCTGCCTTTTCATTATATGCTATCTAATACTTGAAACTCATGTCCTGAATAGACAGAGAACAAGTAACTGGAACTTACATATTTGATCCCTATGCCTCTAGCTGAGTCACTAAACAATTCTCAGGCAGTCTGTGCTTTTCAAGGGCCATCCATGTTCATGAGAAAACCTGGGATGACAACGGTATCTAAATGTGCTTATCTGCATTGCTGTGTTCAGAAGCCCTCCAGCAGGTTGTGGGTGTTTGTGGGTGTGCATGTTTGTGTGTGTAGTATTACTTTATTAAGAGTAGGCTGATCTCATTTTGACTTGATGTAGGCTATTTTTTAATGTGTAGTCACCAATAGTTAGACACCTAAAAATCCATAAGACATTTTTGGCCACAGTCCTGCAGAATTTCCATGGGCCACATCATACACTTTCTGAACTGCCAAGCTGGCTTACCTGTCACTCTGGCATGTTTTCTCCTGTTAAAGAAATGCTGCTATGTTCTTCCCAAGCCTGCTTGATAGTGGCACTGGACTGGATCCACTATAAATTCACTTCAAGTTTGACTATATAGATAAATGAATTTACAGGTAGCAGGGAGTCTCGTTCTAATAAAACCAGTGACCTCTTTTCCATGTTAAGTTCTGCTGGGTTAAGTTATCTTTTTATCAACAAAGACATCAGAGAAATGCGATGGAAAGTTTGCAGTCCTATCGGTAATTAAAGTAGAGCAGACAAACAACAAATTATATTGGATTCAGTTTCATAACAATTCCTGTATTATTTATTTATTTATTATCAAGAATGCAGCTCAGTCTGGTAAAAATTTCTGCCTTGATAAAGTGATCTTTGGTTTAGTATCATACCACGTCTTGATTAAAAATTTTCTTGTAGAAAATTAACACAGCACATATTAAATGGCTTAAAACCAGCTTATAGACTGACCATACAGGGTATTTTTAAGTGGATAGAGATCAGTAAGTGGGGCTGTTTCTACTGGGGTTCCACACATAGAACATTTTTATTGTCTATATTAGACAATGTTATGAACCCTATGCTAGATATATTTAGGAATGGAATTGTAACTAATGAGGAGGGCAAGTGATTGGTTATCTGAGTCACTCTGAAATGGTCACAGCCTACCAAAATGTATTTTAACACACTTCAGTAGGCATAATACCAAAGGGAACAAAGAACTAGATCTATACCTACAGAGGAGGAGACTACCTCACAAAGCAGTGATTCAGAAAACAACTTCAAATCATTACAGAACCTCCTTAACATGACCTTTCAGTCTTATACTGGAGCAAAAGGGTTAATACTGTCCATGAATGCATAAAAGAAGATTGTCAAGTTAAAGTAAGGAAATGGTTTTGACTTAGTATGTGAGAAACAGAAAGACCTCTGCAAGGATGCATCTACTTCCAGTGTCCACATCCAGACAAATATAGAAATACTGAAGATAGTTCAAAGAAGGTACATAAAAATGCTCTGGGAGTCAGAAAACCAGCCTTATTATTTGGGGCTTAAAGAGCTCGATCAACTCAGCATATCTGCAGAGAAGGTTAAAAGGTGATTTAATCAGAATACAGATGCTCATTCAAGTAAAAGAGATGTGATAGTGGATTGCTCAGTCTTGCAAAGACATAAAAAGCTCCAACACTTGGAAGCTGAACTTGGATGAATTCAAGCTTGGAAGAGAAATGAATTTTAAAGCAGTAAGAGTAATTAGTATAAAAGTAGATGTGAGTGAGAGACACAACAGCACATGGACATTTTGAGGTACAGTCTAAAGGTTGTGCTTAAATCCATCCAGCTTCTAGGAAAACTGAGCAAGAGAACGGCCTCATGACAGTGGTTTTCCTTTCTGGGTTTCAAATCTAAGATGCTTCATAACTACTTAAGGAAAGGGAAGGATGTCTGTATTTTGTAAGAGACATAGGTCAAAAAATGCAGCACTTTGGAAACCGATTTCTTTAAAATATACCTAATTTAAAAAAAAAAAAAAAGAAAAATTACTCTTTCCAATATTGATGCTGAGTCAAAGGAAAATACAGGTTGTTTGAAGTAAGAATATTCTCCTTGTACTTCAGTCACAGATCTCAGGGGAGATGAGGAAGTGGCTATCCACCTTCTCCAGTGCATTTTATCAACATCTAGAAATGTCAAGCTTACATTTAAGAATCTAGTTCACTATTTCTTTTCAATTCCACATTCCAGCCCTGGGAATTGGGAAGGCAACCTCCTAAACATGAAGTGAGTATGAACTGATGCTGTGTTCAGTCTGTTGAAAGCAACCAGGCAGCAGTAAGAGATAAAAGATCATGCTGAGTTGTTAACTCTTGAAAAGTTTTCACTGGAAGACAACTTAAATATCACCGCTTTGCTTCAGAGGATGGTTTATATATCATTGTTACCAACAGAGTATTTTACATGCAGAGTTTTATACGGGAGAAGCAGACAGATAGTCTTCAGTCTGGCACAGTGATTTGTAACTTTCCTTAAGCTTCATCTTTACTGGAATTTTTAGCGCTGTTTTGATTTATTTTATTTGCTATTTGACTCAAAAAGACTGATGTGTGTGTGCCTACTTTGTTAGCAGACTTAGTTCACTCCAGATTTGGATGTATTCTCACAAGGAAGCAGTGATGCAATTGAGAGAAATATAGGTTAGCAGAATTTATGTAACTTGAGCATTGATCCATCTCCGTATGTACAAAATAGATTAGTTTATCTGTTTTACTTTATTTGCATTACTCCCCAGTTTTTATGATATGGGAGAAATGGTTTTGTTGTACAAACCAAATATGGGCACAGGTCCTTAGACTTTCCTTAGATATCTACAAATTCTCTCAATATAAAGAAGTAATATCCAGAAATGAATAACGGAAGCACAGAAGAAAGGGAAAAAGTAAAGTCTGGAAAAAGAAGATTGTTCTTGGTGGAAAAAAAAGAACCATAGGGAGAAAAAGTAGCTCCTGACACTATTGGACTTCTCTGCAACCTTTAGTAGGAGGTAGTTCCTATATTCCTATATGTCATTGTAGGAGAAGATGAACAGAAGACCAACTCTAGTCTCTCCAGGTTCTCAGGCAGAACTCAGCTTGAAAAAAGTAGTTGTTCCACTTCTCTGACATCCCATCTCTGCAGACTCCTGAAGGCATTTAAATAGATGTGCTTTCCTGGAGAGTTTCTCGCTCATGTGAAACACCATGTGTGAAATACCGTGTACTTAGCTGAACCTTGCTATGTATCTAATTCTCATCTGATGAATTGCTACTACTACCACAGTAAAGCCACATAGGCATTTGGTTGTCAGACTGGTAAAAGAAGCTTCAAGACAACCTACCTAGCTGTGCTGACTATCATCAATCTCCAGAAAGACCTGTTTTGGTGAAGCATATTTGGAAACTTTGCTTGTTCTTCCTGGACAGAAGCTAAGCCAGAATCGTTTTTCATGTACATCTTTTCTGTGGAAAAAACTAAGCAATTGTTGGCTTGGGTTTTTTTTTTTTCAGTTTACTGTATAAAACAGCAGAGGCAAGGTAACAACAGTCAAAGATGACCACTACAGATGATGAAAATGCCCCCCTAACTCAAAGAAAGAGTGAAAAATTTAAACACAACAGCACATGATAAAACTAAAACAAAAAAAATACAGTAAAACAAGTGATCTCCTAATCTCCAAGAAGTTTGATTTCCAATGCTGCTGTGGCTTATGATTGACTGGCACAGGCTGCTATCTAAGAAGATGGAAGCTCTTCCCCTTGCTGAAGAATTTATCCTCTATGTGGATTCTGTCATGCTGAAGAGGGTACAAAAATCTTCCTGTGACCTTTCTATCAGTCAGGGCTGCTGTCCTCTATCCCTCCATTCAGTTTGGTTGAAATTTGCAAAAGTTTTCAATGGTTATTGTTGAAGGTTAGGACACATTGAAAGGGATGGTAAGAGAAAGAATTGGAACACAACAATATTTTCATTTTTTTAGAGACAATGTTGACAAAAACCTAAGAAAAGTTTTTTGCTTCCCCCCCCTTCCCCAAACCAATAGTATTAGAAACTCTATGAAGTATATAAGTGACTTAGCTGTTGATTTAATTTGTGAAGTGTGAGAGTGACAGGAAGCTTTATAAAAGGCTAAGACAGATAATTTCTTTTTGTTCTTAAAAGTTGACATATTCTCCAAGCAAACAAACTTCCTTTATAGGGGATCATTTTCCCTTTCCCCCAACCACATTTACCAAAGTCTTTATTATATCTTCAGTGTATGGGTGCTTTACTCATGTAACAAAATGACAGATTTGGAGTTTACAATAAAATCTTCCCCAGTTTTATTGCTGTGCTGACTGTGTATTTCAGCTATGTCAACTCCAATAGGTTGAATAATTATTTAAGAATTACTTACCTTATTTACTTATGATAAATATCAGGTCTTTGTTGAATGTCTGCAATGGAGAAGATACTAGCAAGAAAAGTAAATTTACAGATACACTGTTATTGAAACTAACTATTGCTCATCTGAAAATTAGTGGCCTTTTCCAGCAACTGAGGACTATCTAAATAATCTTGCTGTTAATATTTATTGATTCAAATCGAACCCAACACTAACAGTCGGATAGAAATTAAAGTTGGCTTCTCTATGCAACAGCAGAGATCTCACCTATTGTATGCTTAAACTATTACAATTGCAATTTTGGAATTCTTCCAAAAAATAGTTAATTAACATTACTTCCATTTGCATAATGTTGCTTTCTGTCATATTGCTTGCTTACAGTGCTCTGCTCTAACTACAGAAGTCTACTTAAACTGAACGTATTCAGCTTCTGCCTTTTAGCATACGAGTGCTTGCCAACTGTTTGCTTCAGCCAATTACTGCTCTTTTTTTATATGGTGTGGCTAGTCACGTGAGTCACATGATATTTTTTCTGCTTGGTAACTCAGTGAATTTTTCAGAACAGTGAATAATGGATTTTTACCACAGGAGTTTCATAAAATAGCTACCGTATTTTCCAAATTAATGAATATTTTCAGAATCAGCTGGCTAGGTATCCAAGGGATTAGAGAACACACCTAACAATTCCAGGAATATAATACATGCTAAGTTTTAATTCACAGATACATATGTATACTATGATTAACTTATTCATACACCTTAAGCTTAGTAAATTCAACAATTTATTTGTCAGTAAAAGATTAGCCTGAAAAGCTTTTTAAATTCACACAGTGCTAGGCAAAATCCTTCATGCTTTGCCTAGAAACAAGATTTGGGAAATGCCTAGCTGAGATCCTCTTGGTTTTCTTTGCAGGGGCAAGAAGGTGTTAAAGACTGAATGACATTCTTCTCTCTGTACTGCACTTGCCATTCATTTATTTTCTCTTAACCATGAAAAGCAATTATGAGTTCCAAGTACAAAAACTGTGCAGATCTACAGTAACCACTGTCAGTGGGTCTAAGTTCTTTAGAAAGATCAGAGTTACAATATGTAATTTCCTGATTAAAAAAAATTGTTTCTGCTTCCAGTGAAAATAAACATTGTGCTAGTGCCAACTGTATATTGAAATAATTATTCATAAAGGAAGCATTTTAAAAGAGCTCAGACTCAGTGAAGAAAAACAGCATTTTTCCTGGAAATTCAAAGCCAATCACACACAAAAGAATGAGAAAGAATGTAATCCAGTTTTAGCTTCATGCTTTTTTTTTTTACCTTGACATTGTGTATGCTAGAAATTATAATGGTGTGTTATGAAATATGTGCATAATTCTCCCCTTAAAAACATTCATTGTACTCCAATGTACCTTCAGACGAATCCTTGGGAATTGAAATTGGCCCAATAGACCACTGAGCTTTTCAAAAATAAATGTAAAGTAAAGGTGTTTCAAAACACGTTCACATGTTCTACTGCTGTTCTCAAATATTCAACAGGTTGATGCAAACTATTGTTACAAGACAAATATTTATATATATGGTTATCTTTTTTCAACAAATACGAGGCAAGATAAAAATTCATCTCTATCTGTGCAGCTATATAATTGTAAAAAATAAGAGCAAAATTAGTGTCCAGTACTAAGATTCTGATTTGTTAGCATTTTATATCAGTTTTATATAGGTAAAAAAAATTACATCATAGTCAAAGAATTTTGGACCCAATGCCAAATTTAGTTGGTACATTTACATTTTTAATGCAGGTAATCTGAAATAATTAAGTGTATTAATAAACAAAACTGGATGCTGAGCAGCTAAATGTAGCCTCTAGAGAAGTGGAGGAAAGAAAAGAAGTTTCCTTAGAGATATGAACCGGTCCAATATAGAATAAGATATAAAAAAGTTATCTACTGTTACATTTCCCATATTTTTTTTTTAAATGTGACTTTGTAATGATTAGTTTTAGAATCTAAAGAAAATAAGGAGTATGCAGCCATAATTATTATGTATTGGAACATAAACATGCGTTCCTATCCGTTTGCTCCCTTCCTTTTCTCCCCTTCAGATTTTGGAATGCTATTGAACATTTACCAGATTTGTCAGAGGAGTACATCTGAAAAATGTTAAATATCCACAGAAAGCCTGTACAGGGCCACAGTCATTGCTTTGACATACCAGCAGCTGAGAGGTGAAGTGTTTTGTAGAGTTTACACAGAGACCAAGAGCAGAGGTCAGACAGGCAATCAGCACTTCTTATTAACTGGCCAAATTAGTATGTACAAAACTGGCAGAATCCCAGAAAGGAGTGCAGAAGAAAGCTTAAAATGCTGCAATGTGAAAATATAGGAAACTTGACACAGGAAAATATAATGTCACAGTTCAGATATGAAACGCACAGCCAAACGAAGCCATGCTTCATTATTGCTTCTGTTCAAAAAGTTTCTTGTTCAGTTTACAAGGCCTTTTTTCTCCCTGGAATACAGGAAAGTTACATATGAGAATGTTTTCTGTCAGCTATCAGTGTTTAGAAAAAGAGGTATCTTTCTGGATCTGTATAACGCTGCTTATTCCTAAAACCACAATAACCTGTTTAACAGCTGGTTGTGACTTAATATTTATAAAGAAATGTTTATATGTGACTTGTTTAAAGTGGAGTTTTAGCCATACAGAGAGATAGGAAAGTGTGAGGCAGCTAATACAGAAGAATGTGAATGCAACTTGCATAGATTTTGTTCAATGCGGAAATACTTTTCAGTAACAGCCGAAGAGCCCTCCTTGGACCTACCCAGTAGCACAGTGGGTTAATAATTGGAAGGAATCAGGTTTGAGAGGAAAGATAATACATTGATAAGAAAGATCAATGAGAATAGCTCTGCCTTAAGGAAGATTTCATGGTGATTTATCAGCATAAATTTTACTTTTCCATTTAGTGTTTTATCATCAGAAGAACATTCTGTAGAGGTGGAAGTGCAGCTTCCTGTTTGATGAATGTGTTGTTTGTAGAGTCATTTTTCTAATCAAGAGATTACTTGCTCTCTCCTATCCTGCTTGCCCATGCTCAAAAAAGCAGAAGAGCAATACGATTAATTAGGATTTAAATGTTGTCCAGAAAAAAAGCAGATTCTTTTTTTCAACATTTGGAATGTGAAAAAGGCAAGACAACACCGAGCATATTGACTGCTTTCTGTATGAAAGTTGAGTTCAGTTATTGTATTTAAGAGAAACAACTTTTTCAAAAGCAACTCATGGCCTTGTGTAGTCATTCTACTGACCTTGGTTTAGCCTGAAGATTCAGGAATTTGAGACTCCATATTCTATTTAGTAATATAATGAATAGCATGAGAGATATAGATGACCATTGAAAGGAGAAAACTTCTTTCAGGCTTGATGAAAGAGGGCCTAGATTTAATCACATAAGACGGCCACCCTGGGTATGGGGCTTCTAAGTTTGAAGGAAAGATCACTTACAGAAAGGAAAGATCATTTACAGATTAAAAAAAAAAAAAAAAAAAAGCCGTTATTTTTTTTTCAAAAGGCCCTTATCTGTAGATATTAAGAGATCTGGTGTGCTGAACCAGCTGTTAGAACGTCAGACAATTGCATTCTGAATATTATTTTATGAAAGCAAAGTGATTTATAAATGCCTTTTCAGGTAAACCTGAAGCTAACTCTACAAATCTGGAAAAGGAGTTGACCTTTGGGCAGGGGCAATCTTTATTTGCTACTGTCTATCTCTTTGAATAGCAATTTTGGCCCCAAAATATTTTGTGTGATTTTATATGATTTGTTCTCAATTGATAAATCGGATGATAATACATGTCCTGGACTTTAAGAAAAACAATCCTGAACTAACTGAAATCCAAGGCAAAACAACTTTGACCTCAAGAAGAGGGAATCAATTCCTATGGGTGACATGATACTGAGGGGTTTATGTGAAGATGTTTGCACATGTGCTCAGTGTTCAAACACTCTTTACATTACGTAGAGACCTAGGAACTTAATTTGCCTGAACACTGTCATCTACAGATATGTAAAATGCCCTAGGATATCTGAGATATTTGCACAGGACTGGTGGAAGAAGTACAGGACCTACGGCAGGCCCACACCTTCATGGAAAGAAGTTACAGGCCAGACCTATGTGGAGGCAACTGATTTGAGCTTACATCTTCATTTACTGAAATGGCAACTTTGACAGATTGCCCTGTAGGGTGAGCCAAATTTAGATAATTTAATCTGGGGCTGAATCCCACTCCGCCTGTTTACAGCAGAAGGAGTTGCTCCATCTCAAGAGATACGTAAGTATTCGAATTTGGTTTCTCTTGAGTTAAGAAAAAATGAAGCTCATGCAAAACAGGTAAACACCAGCAAGATAAATTTAAACTGAGTGCAGTTTAATTGATTGTTCTGATTTCAATGTGACAAAGTTAGCACTGGATTTTCATTGAAATTTACAAAAGAATGGCAAAGGTTACGAACAGTTCAGAACAGTAATACACGCTCATTACCAAATTCCTTTTATATGTTTAACCATATTTATTTAGCAGTCAGTTAAAAAGAACAGCAGGGTTCTCTTGAACCTGTCACTAGTGATTTATTAAGTTCATTTTATATTCATTTGTTTATAGATCAAACATGGGGAAAAAAGGCTCAACAGTGGTGAAAATGTTTAACAAAAAAAAAAAAAGGACTGGGTATTTAACTTTGCATCATGCTAGGTTACACGTTTTTAGGAGGAAGACAATAATTAAATTTAAGCAACTGGTTTGATCAAGGATGAATGCTCTCTGCCTCTTAAATGCCTCTGAAATCAATATGCCTATTTAGAGCGAGATAATAGTTCCTGAAAAAACACGGCATCATCTTGGTGGTGGATTGAGGTTTTCCTATGTGTGTGTGGTTTGAATAGTGAAAAGTTGAAATCAGCTCTATTGAAAACTGATTTCCTACATGCAGGTAACACACATCGGTGAACCAGACATTGTGCATGCTGGAATCATCCCTTGGTTAAAGAAACACAAGTCAGTGTCTAGAAATGTTGAGTCTCACAGCTACTGCCAAAGCACTTCTGTCTCTTACCAGAATTATTCTTCACTTCAGAGCAGCAGCTGGAAAAACTGCTAAACTACCATTTAAATACCAACAGCAAAATTTATGAAAATTCATGAAAAGATGTTCTTAATTTTACAAGGATTTGCATGGTAATGAAAAATACAGCTCTTGAAGAATTTAAAATTTTCATTACTATTAAAAATTTCAGTTGCAAAAAATATTTTCAGCTTAAAAAAAAGTATAAATTTTTATTTTAAATGTCATAAAATCTGGACACTGTATAAACTTTTCATTAAAAAAAAATTAAAGATTTTTTTTCTGTTTCCTTATATGCTCAGTTCCTCAGTGCTGCATCTGATAATGACTCTGGAGGGAAAATGAACTTGCAGCTACAAAGAACCAACCCCTCCAGCAGAAGTTGATGATGTGAACACACCATTACAGAAACACATCTGCAAACATCTCAATTTATCAACTGGATACTAACACACTGTATTTCTTTTGCTGTTCATGGGTAGACTTTTATTTCCTTGGTTTGATCTTGGATATATATTTCCCGGTTAAACTGGGACAATAGCAACAATGGGACATCAGTGCAGGTGTTGGTATTATGAGATTATTTTGCCTGTTTGGGCTATGTGTACAGTTTTCACATGATGTTTCCTCTGAGACATTATGGAAATGCAATCCTCTCAGCAATGACTGAACAACACTTTAAAACAAATACTATTTATAAGCTAAATAATTTTAATAGATTGCCTTTATTATTGTTCCATCTTTACTACTGCATAGAATGAATTGTGCATTCAATTAGAAAATAAGTAGGTATTCTGGTATAAATATATGGATATTATGACTAGTATAATAACAGGTCATTAAAAATACCCTTCGTAATAGGCAGAATTAAAACTTGAGCATGTGGTAACCTTGTTAAAAAAACCCTGGTTTTGGTTGGAGGCCAGATTTGACATGGGGGCAAAACAGCCACTTCCTGGCTAGAAAAAGTGGTCTTTAGGCCATAAGTAGGAAACTCAAAATATGGTTACAAATTCGTGCTATTAAGGAAAGAATATCTTTGAACTATCTGAAAAGAAAACACTGCATTAATTTTACAGTAGATGCTGGTATATAACTAAACTTTTCTCCTGCACCATGTAATATAACAGAGAAAGAGCAAAATTACCTTGGACTAGGTGTCTAAAAGAAATTCCAGATCACTCATACACGATTACCTAGTATCTCCTCGTGACACTTTGGATATGATTGCTAACCCACCAACACACATCTCCTCTATCCTTTCTGAAACCTCCCCCTCCCATTATATCAATACTGAGATTAACGTTAAGTACCTAACCTTACTATTTTCTTCTCTCTCCATCATCCTTCATGTGAGAAAAGCAAAAAAGAAAACACCAGTTCTGGCTTCCACAATTCTGGGCAACAATTTTCAGCAGCACATGCTTGGGAGTGTGGCTTTATTTTAAATAATAACATGAGTCACCATGTTACTATCTCAAATACACTTTAAGTCATTTTTAGAATTATTCAGATATGTCGTTGTTTGAATGTATACCTGTGGCTTTTTTCTGTGTATTTCAGTGGGATTCATAGTTCACAGTATAGTCATATGTAGTGTAATGCTTTATTAGTGTCATAAATTTTACAAACAGGGAAAAACACTTCAAAGAGAAACTGCTAACTGCACAGAAGTGTAAAAAAAATGTTATGTGCTCTTGCTGTTTATCTCGGTTTGAATTGCACTGTGACAGAAAAGAACACTCAATGATTAATTTGAAAAGAATGAGCCCTCCTGGGGAAATTGTATTTTTACTCACCCAATGGCAAAATGAACAAACAAACAAAAAAAAAGAATGTGAAAGTAAATACAAATGTAAAATTTATGCTCTTCAAAATATACAAAAATACAGCATGCAATGTTGTGAAAGCATAAAAGTATTTTAAGAAAGAGATCATAAGAACAAGTGTTTGCTTACTTCATGAAAAATGAACAAGGAATGCATCGTTTCATAACAGCACATTCAAATATAATCAAGTTAAACACAGAGAGAGTGAAGAATATGCTGTTGTTACAGACATTATGAAATTCAGTCATTAGAAATAACATGAGCAACAACAGATTATAAACTCAAACCCAACAGGGAGTAGTTACATGAGAACCTAGGTAAGATTAGGTAAAAAATTAAAATTTAAAGAAATATGAGATTCGCATCTGGTGTCTGAATGAAATGAAGAGCATGGTTGCAGCTTCTCAGACTGTCACATATAAAAGATGTATAGAACTTGAAAGGTTAGAAAATCTTTTGTCATTTTTAAGGGTGCTGCTGAAGTCAGTCAAATGATGTGTTCACCAGCTTCTGATAAGGAAGATTAAAAGTTTCAGGATAACAACATTGGTCTTTACAACTCTGGCTGATGTTGTGCCAGTCATGGAATAGACACCTTCATATTCAGCAAGTTTTGTTTGACTTTTTACAATACTTTCAGGAAAGTTCCTTTCACCTGAGGAGTTAAGAGTTTTGGTTAATACTTCAGCAGCTTCTGACCACACAGTCATAAATAATTACCTTTTAAATATGACTTAACTCCCATAATGGTATTTCCCATAGTGCACAGTCCCCTTCTGTATTTGCTAAATTGTCAATGGATAGTTAGTAAAATTGGGGGTTGCATTAATTTGTCTTCTTCATTTCAATAACTAAGCATTAATGATGCGGTAATGCTGAGAAATATTTTGGCTAAAATCTTCAAGACTTGCTTTATAATAATTTGCTTCACCCAAGGAATTATCTGTTTCTTTGACTGTGTTATTGTGTATTTTAGGAAGTTGTGTCCATACAATTTAAATTGTTATCTCAGAAATAATTAAGACAGTTAAAAATGGGAATCCAGAACTCTGCTCAGTTTCAAGCTTGCATTTATCCAGTAGGATTTAGCCTGAACAGTTTAGCACCTGTTGATTTTTTGTTAATGATTTTGTGTTATCTACACTCAACTTCATTGCATAGATAGTCTGGGTCATTGACACTTGACACTGAAATGCAGAATAGCTCAGTTCCTGACCAAGCATTCCTGCAACAAACCATGTTATTAGGTTGTCAGTAATGTCACTCTCAACGCCCATTTTTCCCTTGTGCTGAGGTGCTCTTCATTGCCATTGTTGTGTGAACAAGTTTAGAAGTCCATCAGTTCTTGGGTGAATTTACTTTTGTCTTTACATTCAAAAAGTTAAATTCTAGCCCAAATGAAACAGTGTATAGATGTGAAACTATATACCCAGCATGTTAATCTTGTTTGAACTTGAAATAAAACCAGAAATAGATCCAGAGCCTTTAAAAAAAAACAACCAACCAACAAAAAACCCACAGAATAACAACAAAAAAACCCTGAATCACTTGGGTTCTGTCTTAGCTGAAAGTTTGATATTGAAAGGTAACTCCTGTTCAAAATATTGGCTAATTCACAGCATCCTCAAAATCACTACCCCAGTCTAGATAAGGTCTAAACTCTCTCTGTTCTCACATATCTGCACAAATGAAGGAATGAAATCCTGCCATTTTGTAGGGGCAGAGGAAAAATAGCTGGTTCTTCTCATTCCTCCTTTTCCTTTTTTTTTTTTTCCCTCAAGAAAGAAAATTTCAGAAATCCAGCAAAGACAAGCTCAACCCTTTTGGCTTCTTAATTGGGGATAACTGAGGTAGGACAGCATATGGACTGTAGTACATAAAAAACGAACAATATTAAAATTATGTTGCCTGCTGCTAACCTGATGCCATTAGGGGCCAAGCATTCTCTGCTTAATGAACACATTTATTTGGAATTCATGCCTGTAGCATTAGGAAACCTTGATTCCTTTTTCCAAAGCATTAACCAAGATAACAAGGACAGAAGTAGTACTTAAGTACTTAAGAAGTAACCAAGATAACAAGGACAGAAGTAGTACAGAATGTCATTAAAAAGATGCATGGACATAGATGAATAGGTGATGACTTATGTGGAACCTAATCTGCTGATTTTCTAAATGACATTTGGAATCTGTCACCCATTTCTTGGGTTACTTTTAGGTTGTGTACAAAACTGCTTTTCAATTATAAAATCACAGAGTCGTTCTGGTTGGAAGGCAACACAAGTCTCTAGTACAACATCCTGATCAAAGCAGGATCAACGTTGAATTTAGACCAGATTGCTTAGGACTTTCTCTAGTCAGGTTTTGAAAACCTCCAAGGACAGATACGCCACAATCTCCCAGGGCACTCTGTCATAATGCTTAATTATCCTCATAGTGATTTTCTTTTTTTTTTTTTTTTTTTAATAGCCAGTTGCACCTTTGCTGTTGTAATTTATGACCAGTGTCTTGTTTCCCTGCTTCAGTAGGTCTGTGGTGTCTGGTCCTGCCTTCTTAATAACCTCCCCATATGTACTGGCAGACTGCTGTTATGTATTCCTGAAGCTGCCTCTTTCCATGCTGAACAAGACTAGAATCTCAGCCTCTCCCCTCAGGGCGAGTGCTCCAGCTCCCAAAGAGCTTGGGGCCCTCCACTGAAATTGCTCTAGTTTGTTGGTATCTTTCTTGAACTGTGGGGCCCAAAACTGGACACAGTAAATTCATAAGGCATTTAAATGGTGAGGTTTATCCTTCTGATCATCTTAAGCTACTCATAGCTGTATATGCAGGAATGTGTAGGCAACTGAGACCAATCTCCTCAGGCAACACAAGATAGTGTGGAGTTCATGACTGGCACAGCAAGATCCTCCTCCCAACTCCAGTACGAAAATCAAACTCTATTCATGGGTCATTTAATATCTGTGTGGAGAGATAAATATATTTTAAGCATCACTGAGCCAAAATCTTAAGTAACAAAATTTCCTTTCCATTTCAGACAGCCTCAATCTCTTGAAACTTGCATTATGCACATTTTATTCTGGTTAATAACTGCAGCTGCCGGTCACAAATGATTAAAATAAGCTTCAGTAACTTCCAGTTCATTAAGGCAACCGAAGTACCAGAAAAATATTTGGCTTCTTCACAAGGCTTAGACACTCCTAAAATATTTTTTTGGCTTTGAACTCCAGTTAGAATTAAGAAACTGTAAAGCAACCCTGTTCATTGTTCATTACTGTGTTTTAAATAATAAAATATGCATATATGTTCTGATATATACATATACACACAGACACAAACACACACATTTATTTTGATAACCCTCTTTTTAATTGAACAGCTGGTCAATTGGAAAACAGGTTTCCTTGTAATCTCTTATTTGAATTTGGCTCAAAGCTTGAATTAGGCTTTAAATTCTCTGATGTTATCTCTGCTATCATCAGGTACCTAAACTCACAGAATATTCTATTGCAAAGGAGAGGAAAAGGGAAGTAGAAGTATAAAACTGAAAAACAAAGACGTTTGCCTACATAAAAATTACTATAGTTAGACCATATAGTTATTGTAATGTTGGTTAAAAAATCCTCAAAATCTGTATCTGGCTAGAGTTAAAATGGTAAGGGTTTGTAGAACCTTTTCATTCAGAGAGTAAAACATCTTTTTTTCAGAAGTGTGAGCTGAGCTTTGAAATAAATGTAACATGCAGGTAAGCACAGAGCAATGCTTATGCTCTAAAGTCATTTTTGCAAGGAGAGGGAAACTTGCTAATTTCTTTTCTAAATGCTAACGCAATCTTGCTATTACATGATTACAGACTTCCCCCTCTGTCACTCCTGGCTTCCTCATTGTCCTGGTTTCGGCAGGGATAGAGTTAATTTCCTTCCTAGTAGCTGGTACAGTGCTGTGTTTTGGATTTAGGATGAGAACAATGTTGATAACACACCAATGTTTTTGTTGTTGCTAAGTAATGCTTACACTGGTCAAGGACTTTTTAGTTTCCCATGCTCTACCGACTGAGAAGGCTGGAGGTGCACAAGAAGCTGGGAGGGGCTCACAGCCAAACTGGCCAAAAGGATATTCTATACTATGTGACATCATGCTCAGTACATAAACT
>NW_008796110.1:10233670-10239242 GCF_000699145.1 Aptenodytes forsteri | reverse complement strand
GAGGAGGCCCCAATGTATAATGAACGAAAAGAAAATGAGAAACAATATGCCCTGTTCACTGATGGGTCCTCTTGTGGGAAAGCATCGGAGGTGGAAAGCTGCTGTATGGAGTCCTATGCGACAGTTGTAGAAACTGCTGAAGGAGAAGGTGAATCGAGCTAATTTGCAGAAGTAAAGGCCATCCAGCTGGCTTTAGACATTGCTGACTGAGAAAAGTGGCCAGTGCTCTATCTCTATACTAGACTCATGGATGGTGGCATTCATGAAAATTTCATTTGAATGTAAATCATGTCATAAAGTTATATTTTCAACATATACGTTTAAATAAAATCAGGATTTTTATATCAGTGGTCTGTAATTCATTACCTCCATACCTGAGAAGAATTTAAGTAAAAGTGGCTATTCTACAGCAGGATGCTTCTGCTGGTCTGTGTAAACCTATATAGTGGAATATGGCTGTTTTTTTGAGAAAACAGTGAAGTTTAACAAATGCCCAGGACAACTATAGAGTGCTCTGGTAATTTCAAATAAACATAGCAGAATCTAAACAGCTAATGGAAATAACGATGCATTTTCAAATAATCATTTAATATAAAAGAATAAATATTTAACCTTGTAAGGGGCCACTAAATCACAAGATCTTGAGAAATAACCCTTGAATTTGTTGTCATATACTACATCATCTTTTCTTCTTTTCAGCATTTAAGTAATCAAACAGTGCTGTAGGAAAAAAGGCAATAATATGATGTTGTATGCTGTATTTTGCTCTACTGCTAATTGATGCTGATCAGTATATTTCATTAAGAAGTTTGCAACCTGTAATGGAAAGAACATAAACTGTTCTGAAATATCCATAGTACTGTTAGAACTTGCAGCACTATGAAAATTAAGGTGATAGAACAAGCAACACTTTCTTTTTATGTCCCGTCAAAGATGAGGTTTCAAATTTAGAAAGGATCAGATGACCATCATCAGATGGTCCCAGTACACACGTACCCAAGAAATCTGCTTTTTCGGTTTTGTACCATAGTGAAATACAGAATGCTGATTCCAAGTTATGTTTTTCACTAGACTTTTAAAATATTAGAAGAATCGTTCAATGCATCATTCTCATAATGAATATAAAAGTTGTTTCAGTTGCATATTGTTCAGTAGTCTCTTCGTTGAACACATGGCTGTGCGAGTAGCTAGGTGCATCCACACTACAATAAAGCTTCCTTTGGGTGTAACTTTAGGCTTCCTAGGGTTTTCCTAGGATAGATGTCTGTGAGAAAAGCAAGGGGAATGATACTTCATTTCCCTGTTTAACTTCCTCTTTCATATTATAGATCTTATCACCTATTTTCTCACTTCTTTATTTATTATCTTAAAAAAATTTCAGAAGCTTACAAGCCAAGTCTCTCTCTCTCCTTCTCTCTCTTTTTAAAATAAATATTATGTAGCAATAGAAGCCTAAAAAAGTGTGTTTAACAGAGTGTTTCTATACAGCTGAATGACAAAGTACATCTCTTCCCACCAGACAGGATGTTCAGCTTTGAGTGAATTTATTAAGTTAAATGCAATTTCGAGCTCTACTAACATTTATCAAACCAGGCACATTTATCAAATCTGGATCTCCTAAGTAACTGGACAGCTGCACTAAGTACTTTGTCTGAATCAGACCTGGATCTGGTTGTTGAGGAAAGGGCTAAGAGGGCTTTACCTGTCCCCATGCACCACAATCTGCTGCTTCCCTGCTGCGGCACTGTGAACTCACGGATTCTCCATATAGCGTGTGGCTGCTAGCCAACTCCTTAGCACTGTCTGCCATTGACAGAGTAAGAGAAAAGATGTGGCACTGTGCAGCACACACTTCATCCCATTTGTAGCTCTGTCAGACAGTGGGATGGTTCAGCTCTTTCATTCTGCTGCATCCAGCCAGCCTTGGTATTGAACACCTGGCAACTGGAACACCTAAGTACCTTTTTGTCCTCGGTCTGTTTTGCTATGTCTTTAAAGCATTCGTTTTTAGTAATGACTTTGTGCATTTTTTGAATAGTTCTTTTTACTTTCAGAACTATTTTCCTTTTTCAAAGACCCCCTTTTTATCTCTAGATGAGAAATTAATTCTTCATCTTTTCTGTCTTTAATTTCTCCTTCAGGAACGTTAAGGAAGATTGCTAATAATATTTAATAATAAATAACAAAGAACTAATAATACTTGATTTTAAATAATAACACAATATCCTCCAGTAACTTAAAATGTCCAGTTTGTCCAATGCATATTTTCTTTAGTTGTGTTATTGAGCGAGGTTTCTGGTATTCTTCTCTGTCTCCAGTCCAGTTCATTGTGAGCTACATGCATTGGTGTGTATATTATTGTTTCCTAAATGATCATCAACCTTCTCATCCTGTAAGCTGCAGTTCTCATGCATATCTTTTCTGTGCTCCACCACCTCTTCCCTTTCTACTCATGACAGTGGTGCCAGTAGCAGCTGGCACTCACACATAGGCAGAATCCTACAGTTTGTGAGACCCTCTATTAGGGATCCTCTAATTTGATGGCAAGTGTATCATGGCTGGTAGGTTAATTAAACTTGTTTTACTAATTTCATCAAAGAATTTTTATTCTTTCATTTTTTCAAAGGTGATTGATGCTAAACTATTTGTTTTAACTGTAAGAGGAAAAATGTGATCTCCTTTCTCGTCCCTTAAGTTTTATCACACATTTAAATAGGCTTTCGAACTCCTCCAATTTGAATTTTCAATCTGCCAATAAAAATAGGATAAAAAATATAAAATAGTACTCAGTAGTGTTAATTTTTGTGGACTTAATGGTTCATCTGACAAAAGATTCAAAGCAGTCGGTTGCATTTCCAAGAAAAAAATAAATTTTCATGAAGGAAAAACATCTCTTCTTAATGCAGGAAATAGGTTTTCAGTTATGGATGTTTAACTTTTGCAGCATTTTTAATATATAATGAGGTTTGACAAAATAGTAAGATTAATAAAACACCCTGCAATGTCTCCCAAGCTTTTTCTACTCTAAAGTAAAACAATTTCCTTAGAACTGTCATTGAACAACAGGAATGAGCTACGCTGCATGTCAAATGGAGTAAAAGAGTTTGTTCTAATGTCATCCAGTAGAAACCTCGGTCCATATGTTTTCATTTGAACATACTGTGAATTAAATTTTGCACACAGCAGTAAGCATGTATAGCAACCATCATTAACAGTTCCTATCTGATTGTAAAATGTTGTAAACTGTATATGTAATTATTAGTAAATTCTATATGTAAATTGTGTTTACTCTTAGAAGTAAACTGTCATGATATTTTACTGTACACTGTATGGCATGTATTCTAGGTTTAATATTTACCTTATGCTACTCTATACCATGGCAAAAACACTTTAGGAGAGATTTCTGACTTAACGTGACCTTGAACTTTAGATCAGAGGAAAATTAGAACCAACATAAATACTATACATCTGTTTTATCAATTTACTGGACAGAAGAAAACAGATATTTACAAATTGAGTACATCTGAAGTCAAGCAATGCCTTAACAAATCAATTAAATCATTACAGCTTATTTTTTTCTTACAAGTTTTCTTCCTAAGCTGAGTCCAATATTCTTTTAGGTTTCCTAAAACAGTCCTGTATCCATTAGTCTTTTTTTCCCTACCAATGGTTGACAGATTTCATGATTTATTACTGCTTTTTATCACAGATTGCAATGACAAGCATCAGTCTAGAGCGCAGCATAAAGGTTCATATTTTAACTTTTTTTAGAAAGAAAATGGGGAAAGAAAATTAAGGTTGTTTTTTTGTCAGCAAAATCTGTTTATGGTTTGAACTTTATACAGTCATCATGAACCTTAGCTTAATAAATTATTCTGCCTGTTGCCTCTTTCTCCAGATAAAGTAAGATTATAAAATCTTAAATCTGGCGGGTTTGGCTTTCTAATAGTAACTTAGTTAAGAACAAAA
Source organism: Aptenodytes forsteri (assembly GCF_000699145.1). NCBI lineage: Eukaryota > Metazoa > Chordata > Aves > Sphenisciformes > Spheniscidae > Aptenodytes > Aptenodytes forsteri. The sequence continues at coordinate 10,235,273 of NW_008796110.1, read as the reverse complement.
AAGCCCCTTAAATTTACTCTTCCATCAAAATTATGAAGAGGCCCAAGTTCAGTGTTCATTTCAGCTACACTGTATTTTTTTTTAATCTACTGTAAAATCTGAAAATATAAATAATGTCTGTCTCTTACAGGAAAGAATCTGGACAAACTAATTGCCTAACATATCCTAGAAATGTAATCCACACTTTATTTCTATGGTGACATTTATGATGTTAGTTTTGATCTCACTGCAGTACACCTCAAGTTAAAAAACAAACAAAAAAAATCAACCCAAACAAAGAAATCACCCGTTAAAACAAAGGAGCAAAGCACTTATTGCATTAATTCAATTACATACAGAAGTAAGTTAAAAATACTTGAACACACTTCTTCAACAAGACCTGGAGCACTGCAAAAACGAGTCACAAGTAGGAGTAAATCTAACCTTATTTTAGAATTTACTGCATTTTTGAGACATTTACTTAGAGCCTCCCCTGGGTCTTCCCTCCACCCTTGCCCATTGCCCAGAACCCCATTTCAGCCCAGCCTGGGGCCATCAGTCCCTGGCTGGGGGGGGACAGGGCAGGTCCTCCCTGTCCCACCACCCCCTGGACCCAACCAAGGAGGACCTGCCTTGCCCACCCCATGAGCGGCCCCTGCCCTGAGAATTCACTCATTATTTTAGAAGTATCTTTAAATATTGAAGACATTCAAATCTCACTAAAGATTTAACTTCCACATACCAGAAGTATTCAGCATGTGTATTTCTGCCTGATATATCAACACAATTAAACTGGGGACTTCTGACAGAAGCATGGTTGTAGGAGTTATATCATGAGTCAGCAATGAGATGAAAAAGGGAGCGTGGAGCCCTCTTGTTAAAAGATTTGCCCGTCTAATTGTGCAATCCTTTTATCATAAGGGCCAGATTTGGCAGTGCCCAAGGCTATCTAGGCAAGAAGGTCTTGTAAGATCTTCAGCATAAAATTCCCTAAGGGTAGAACGATAATATACGTAATGTTAGATGGTAAAACAAGCAATGTGTTCCTTACAGCAAGCAGAATAGCCAGGAGGTTTCTATATGCTGCTTACTGCCACTGCATCCAGACTATTTTCAGTGCCCAAGGCTATCTAGGCAAGAAGGTCTTGTAAGATCTTCAGCATAAAATTCCCTAAGGGTAGAACGATAATATACGTAATGTTAGATGGTAAAACAAGCAATGTGTTCCTTACAGCAAGCAGAATAGCCAGGAGGTTTCTATATGCTGCTTACTGCCACTGCATCCAGACTATTTTGTCACTAATGTCACTACAGGTGACATTACAGTGGGGGTCTGCTATAGGCCACCTGACCAGGAAGACCGAGTGGATGAGGCCCTCTATACACAGATAGGAGCCGCCTCACGCGCACAAGCCCTGGTCCTCATGGGGGACTTCAACCACCCCCACATCTGTTGGAGGGACAACACGGCAGGGCATAAGCAATCCGGGAGGTTCCTGGAATGCATCGGTGATAACTTCCTTCTCCAAGTGGTAGAGGAGCCAACGAGGAGGGGTGCTATGCTGGACCTTGTTCTCACCAACAAGGAGGGGCTGGTGGGGAATGTGAAGCTCAAGGGCAGCCT
>NW_008796110.1:10220700-10232037 GCF_000699145.1 Aptenodytes forsteri | reverse complement strand
GGGGAGACCTTATTGCAGCCTATCAGTACTTAAAGGGCGCTTATAAGAAAGATGGCAGCAAACTTTTGAGCAGGGCCTGTAGCGACAGGACAAGGGGGAATGGCTTTAAACTAAAGGGGGGTAGATTTAGACTAGATAGAAGGAAGACATTTTTTACGCTGAGGGTGGTGAAACACTGGCCCAGGTTGCCCAGAGAGGTGGTGGATGCCTCATCCCTGGAAACATTCCAGGTCAGGCTGGCCAGGGCTCTGAGCAACCTGATCTAGTTGAAGATGTCCCTGCCCACGGCAGGGGGGTTGGGCTAGATGACCTTTAGACGTTCCTTCCAACCCAAACTATTCTATGTTTCTATGATTCTATTTTCTGTCGTTTCTTCGGAGGTTGTTTAACCTGAAGCAAGGTGCTGGAGGTTCTATCAATAGAATAGAAATAATTCTATCAAATTAAATACAGAAAGGAAGAAAAGCAGGATAAAGACACTGTCACCCACCTTTAGTCTTGCACCAAGCTTGATACAAGTCCAGAAACTTTTTATATTCTTTCTCTTAATGTCTTTTCATAGCAAAGGTGTTCTTAGAAGCATGCATCAGGAATGACCATCAAAAAATATACATCAGGATTAATGTGAGATTTGAGATGAACGTATATGTACATGAAGCTTAATATCTGTATCCAGGATATTCCGAAATTTCCCCATTAGGTAAATGAAACGGGTAGGCAAGAATGCTTCTTTATACAAATCTTGAGTCTGATTTACAGGTGAAAGAAGAAAAAAAAAAATCACAACTAGCACTTTAAGTACTTCACCTCACTGTAGATGAACCTATGCATTAGTGACAAAAGATTCTCCATCTTGAATATGTAACACACTTTCCAGCCTGCAAGGTTATTCTCTCTACATCCCTCCCTTGGTAAGAGGAAAATAAATGAAAAGTTGCCAAAGGCCGCGCTGCTGCTGCACACCCAATGGCTGTTTTCTGTGTTCACCTCATTACATGCTAGGAAGAGCTGTTTGGGCCCACCCCAAAAACACATGTTTGAAATAGGTGAAGACCAGAAATATAGCACACAGTTTTCACACTGTATGCCTAAGTGAAAGAGGAGATAAGTATAAATAAGAAAATGAATAAGCCCAAACCTTAAGAGGAAGCAAACAATTCAAAACTGAAACCCTGAACTACATTCAGAACTAGGAAGCAGCCTCCAGGTTTAATTAGGGATTAATCAAAGAAGAATCTGAACACTTGCATGGCTGTTCAAAATCCAGATCCAAATGCCATGGTCAGTCCCAGCTGATTATTATATACGGTGGATGGTCAGCCCAGCTTCCTGAAAACTTTATGAGCTAAAATATTGGCCAGGACCATAGTCATTGCCAACCCCATCGCACGAAAATACCAAAAGCATAAACATCTTTATGGCCTTTTATTTGCAGTCTATAAAACCAAAAGAGCTTTATAACACAAATGGAAATTAATTGCACAATTACCTTTCTCCTGGGTAGGTTCCAAAAAAAAAACCCAACAAAAAAGATAAAACAACAAGTAGAAAACCTTAATGTCATTTAAATGCTTTCCTCTCATGTTCTGTATTGCCTTTCTGCTTGTCTCATAGCCAAGTAGGACAAAAACAAAAGATTTAGCAAAACCTTTTCTTTCCGATTCATGTTGCCAGTTGTCCCTTCTGAATCTCACCAGTGAGATTTCTCAGCCAACCTTATTTTTCTTGCGACAAAATACACCTGAAGTCTTCAGCAAACAATATTAGTAATAAAGGCATGGTCTAAAGAGTTCAGTTTATTCTTTTAAAAGTCATAAGCTTTAAAGGCTTATATTAGCTGTAGTTGTTTCTTTCACCTTGAAAAAGTCAGTATGTTCTCAAAATTTCATTTTCTTTACCTATAAAATAAAAATAATAATAAAAAAGTCCTATTTCAGTGATATTGTGTCAGGGAGCAGCAGAAAGCTGCTCCTTACAGCCCTCCTCTGAGACCAAGGCTGGCAGGGGCAGTGCCCACACCAACCAGGGTGCAGTCGCACAGCACACAGAGGGGCAGAACACAGCCAGCCCAGGGATCTTCTGGCAGGTCTGGGGTCACGCTGGGAAGTCAAGTCCACAGGTCAAGTCCAGATCAGCAGATACATGGCTAGGCACATGCATAGCTGTATCATAGCTGACACAAGGACTAGGATTCAAGGCAGCTCCTGAGTAAAGGTGGGGAGCCTGTGCCTCCTACAGCTCTATCTCACAAAAGTGTGATCCAAGACCATACAGCTGCATCGTTTGTTTATCTATGACTTTGTTGTTTCAAATCCATCTTTTTCAAAATCTCCACCTTCTGTAAATGTACTCAACAGAAGTAGAAGTTCATGTATACTGAATATTTTCAGTGCCATAGATCATCATGTGTCCACTTACTTTCACTGGTTTCTCTAAATATTTTTGTTTTGGGGGAGACAGAGCTTACTTTGGAACCATGTGTATCACTGGGTTCTGTATTATACTGGAAAAGATGCTGAAAGATCTAGAAAGATTATATTGCATAACTATTACTTGTTCTGACCTAACAGATTACATTTGAAATATAAAGTGAATAATCTATTAATGTATTGACATTTGCATGACCAATTTTATGGAAAGAAAGTCACACTGCACTGCAATAGTTTTACCTCATACTAAAGGAATTATGTGCTTATTTTTCTTAGAAGTGTGCATGGTTACTTGTTCTCTGTGGCTTTCTGTAACATTTAAAAACAACAACAAACCCAGCTGATTCTTACAGTTTAAAAACACCCTGTAATAATCTTATCAAAGATTAATGCCCTCAACATAGTGACTGCAATTCCTGGAAACTTCATGAAAAAGATAGGTACCAAGGCTAGTCTTAAGTTAGGGTCTTAAGGTTTACCTTTACTGCTAATATCAACAGCAACAATACACTCATTAAAGCTTTACACAGTTATTCTTAGGCACAGTGCAAACATCCTCCACCCAGCTGCAGCCAAAATATGAACAAGAATTTAGAGTGAGTAACAGATGGGATGGCAAATAATATGGACAATGTTTTAATATGAATCAGTATGATATTTTTATATGTATGAAATATGTAAAATATTATATGATATTTATAACATTAAATTCTCCATGAATACTGGAGAAACTGCTAGGGAGAGAAACTGAACTTTAAAAAAATTTAGGAAGACTCATATTAAAAGTATGCAAAATAATTATATGGAGAAGAAAATATCTTGCTGTTCATCCCAGCTGCTTCAAACAGAAACAAGGATAGGAAAATTAGAACTGTGTATTAATAAAGCACTTCTTCACATAGTAGATAACATTCATTTGCCTCATGGAGATGTTATGCCATTTGAAATGGCCAAGCTGACCTCCAGCTCTTTCTCCAGAAGAGTGCACCCCTTTTGTGGATCCCAGTCCCAAATGTTTGTCTTCAGTATACTAGGGTGTTAGAAATGGCACTAAACACCTGTGTCACAGGTCACAGAAAGTGGTAACCAGGGGAAAGTCTAAAAAAAAGTATTGAAAGAACTGAAAGTAATGAAAGAAAGCCAGCTAAACTTCCTCTTTAGTATTCAATCCGATTCTTATTTTTAGATACAAGGTTATCACTCAGAATTGTAGTCAATTTTTACTTATAAAAGTGTTGGGTTTTTTTATACCTTCCCTTGAGGTGTTCAGTGTTTGATCGTGTGTCAGAACACACAGCTAGATGGAGCTCAAATCAGATCCAGTGCGAACATTTCCATATTCAGGTCCTGTTTTCTGTTTGCACGCCTTGAGATGCATTTTCTAATTCCTTAGGCTTTGATTGCAAGCAAAAGATTTTATTTGCCATTAGGGAGGGAGTTAACAGAAGTAGTTCTTCATCTTTCTGGATGACAGCAGAGAAGACTGGAGAAAAATTCTATGTGTGGGCTTGGAATCTGATACAGGCTGTATACCCCTATGCTGAGTATCCAGATGAAGAGTGACATTAATCATGTGCAGTCTTATCTAAACTCAGCAAAATCTCTGGGAAGTCTCTCATGGATGTCAGTAGCTAAAACAAGATTTACTCCAGTGAGAAAAAAAAGATGTATAGAATGACTTGGGAATTTTTTTTTTTCAGCTTCTTTGTCTGTTACAATTGGTCACATGCTTTCAAATGATATACCAGCATAAACTTTGTTATGTCTGTTGGGGAAAAACAGAGGTAGATAAAGAATATAATCAATCATTTGAAAATACCATATTATGTTGCATTAAGAATACCCTTTATGTTGAAATGTTGTCAATTCCAAGCACAAAATACCCTGGAATTTGCATCAGAATTATGCTCTAAGATATTTTCTGGTTAATTGCCCTGCAATGTGGATAAATTGGTGTCTCTAAGACTAAATCATGAGATGCCTTAGGATATTCTGCACCCTTATTTCCTCCAGCAACCTAGGAATTGATAATCGCATTGGACCTCAAGTAGACTTATGGCTCATAGTTCTCATTTAATGGTTTTTCTGTTATGCCTTATTCAGATGCTGCTGAATTTGTTTTCCAAAGGAAGGGTCTCAGGTACCAACTGACTGGCTGTTTTCATTTACAGAAATCATTTGATTAGCAATATGGCATCTCTACATGATCTACTGTAATGCCCTGTAGATAATCATAATGTGAGGGGGTTTTTTTGATATGTAACTTTTATTAGTTTCTTCCCATAAATATATTACATGAATAGTGGAAAGGGACTAATGTGTGCACATTTAAAAACAACACATTTTCTGTAATTCTCAAGTCTCCTTTTTTTTTATTCTATACAATTCCATGAATGGTAACTGTACTCCTAAGAAACTATACACATATATATTCCATCTTTGGGGATCATCCATGAGAACGCCCTTTACTGTATTGAAGTACAAGAAATTAGCAAACCCTTGCTTTCAGAGCATGTCTTAATAGTAACATGAAGCATGAAAAAAAATTAGTGTCCTATTTTTATATTAAGAGCTTAATAAAATCAGCTACTATTTATTTCAATTCTGTTTTACTGTTTTGGAGTTTACAATCTGTAGTGACATTCTTATTCTGGATCTCTCACCATTTATAAACACTTTCTGTATTTTACTCTCCCAAGCTGTGATCTGTAAAGTCTATCTGGATTCCACTGAAAGAAAGCAACCAGGTATTCGTTGGCTTTCCTTGAACGCAAGTTTGTATGTTCAAACACTGGTATGAAAGAGCACACAGTGTCAAGGTAAATTGCATCAGAATAATTCAAAGTTTATTTATGTGAAACCAAACTTTAGGTGTGTAGATACTGGCATGAAATATTTTAGTTGTCATAGAGATATGAAATATTTTAGCTATCAGAGAGATGTTCACTTTTACTTTAGGATACTATCAAACAGAAATGGTATTGTTGCATTATTTAACAAGTAACTATTCAATAACAGAAACTGAAGTTGCCACTTTAGAGTTATTAAATAGCCTTTACTGAGTAGGATTGCATAGGTGGAATCCACTGGAACACATGTGTACATGTGGATATACATGAGTAATACCAGTATATCAGTCTGAACTAGTCACTGAAGGTTTCCTTTAGAAGTAACAGGAAGGTATGAACGCTTACCGGGTACAATACATCTCATTATAAAACTGCAATTTAAAACTCATCAGATGAATTGCCAATACATTTTTATACTTCTTCAGAGACTATAAAGAATGAGTAGCTCAAATATAGATAACTACTGCAGGTCAGCAGTTAGTGAGAGTAATTGCAGTCATGCCAGTTTACTGATTTGGGGCCCTTCTGGGGAAGCTACAGATATTGGCATGGAAAAATTAGGTGAAATGAACCCAAAACCCACCCCACATGCTTGATTTTCCATATAAGTGCACTCATTTGGAGTTACTAAGATCACTTATGTGCATAAAATTAGGGAGATGTTGAAGAAGTTAGCAGCCCAGTAGTGTACAATATAGCATAAGATTCTTACATAAAGAGGGAAAGTATTAACTTTTTTGTATCAGGGTAAACAGTGTAAGTTTATTCCTAGCCAAGTTTCTAGTCACAAAAAGACAAAGATGTGCTAGATGTTTTGTTTTGTTCTGGTTTTATGCACTGCATCACAAGGAACATGAGTTAGATACTGTCATGACAAAAGGTTCAGTACCTTTTTGCGCCTCTCCCTGTACAGATCATCCATTGTTAACTCAATATTAATTCTGTCTTAAAACACATCAGATAAAGTACATTTTCTGTCACATAGCATTAAACTCACAGGTGTTCAAATCCACAACAGATTCTGAAATCTAAAAATATTATGCATACAGTTTAAAAATCTGGTTTCCAGAATCTAAGAAAGTGATGTGTGGTGGGATTTAGTTTAAGATTCTGACACCTAAACTTTCACATCTACATTTGAGTGTCTAGGGGTAAGTTAGATGACATCACAGTCTAGGAGCTCCCATAATAGTCAGTGGAAATACACTCAGTACTGTCAGTGAAGTGTAGAGAGATGCTGAGTTGACTGGTAACCAGATGTTTTCTTTAGGATGAGGCAAATCTTCTTAGCTGAATTGATTGCATTGACTAAGGAGGCAATTCAGTTGCCTAAGAGAGATGTCTAGCAATATTTAAGATGACGTGATGTATTCTTCCTGGCCTTCAGCTACCGTATCAGAAAACCACAAGACTCCTTTTAGTCCTGTTTCCTATCTGCCAACTCCATGCAGATATCTCTGGAGGCCTATATTCATGAAATCAAGAAAAATTCTAGATCTCCGCTGACCACAATGGGAATTTAGACACTACCTCATACGTTGACACCTACAACACAATTAAGTTGCCTAGATATAGGTAATTAACATTACCTAACACATCTTCAGATATCTGAGACATCTTAACTATGGCTGGCAGATATGACAAAAGACCTACAAAAGACCTGTACTCTTCTGTAGTGGTTGATAGAGGCCAGATATGATGCCCTGAAAATTCTCAAGTGGCACTAGATACTGATATCTAGGCAACTTAGTAATGTTCTCAGGTTAGATGTCTTAAATTTGTATCTCGCTGTACCTGTATCTCATTGTATCTGTAGAGCAACTGTATTTCACCTGTAATGTCCAGAAAAGTCAGTCAGTCAGTCAGTCAGTCAGTCAGTCATTTCAAGATTGAGATGACATAAGATGGTACAAACTAAACCAGCATTGTTTCAGTTATGAATCACACAGGTCTGGATAATATAATAAGAGGAAGGAGGGAACACACTGCCCAAACAGTTGTGACCACGGATAAACTATAATTGAAAACACAGCTTCAAATTTTGGAGGTTCACCAAGCACAAATATGACCAACTAAATATATAGGATCTGCAGTAATAGGATGAGACCTTCTCCACCATTTTGTTATATCTTTAGCTTAACAGATGTCAGCTGTCATTACAGCCTGAGTCTCCTGTATGTCCACAAGCAAATGTAATACCACGTGTTAGAAAATGAGATATCATATCAAGAGTGATAGGATTGCCATGATGATTGGATATTAAAAAATGGTTAATGAGGTGTGTAACTGGGCAAACTACAGCATCTTAGGATGGGGACGTGGAAGAAGAAAGAAAGATAGATGGAAAAGAAGAAGACCTACAATAATCTGACACTATCATCTACTCCATTCTGATACCATGGGCACCAGCTGAAACAGCAAAGATACAAGTCTGGCCAGCTTTGTAATAATTATCTGTTCACGTTATTCCAACCCATCACCTGCTTACAACAAAGCACACTAACCTAGAATATCTGATAAACTATAACATTTTCCTCTGTCAAAAACAGTGAATCAAGTTTTCTGAAAGTCAAGGCCTTAAGACTCTGAGGGAGTACCAAGAAACATGCTACATCTTTGAGTATTTGCACCTACAACTTCCCAACACAAAAAACAGGGCCAAAGTTTGTGTTTTTACTGATTTATGATTCAGAATTCTGAAGTGAAACAGAAAACACCATTGCACCTTAGGCGTGTGCATGTTTACAAATAAGCTAGCATGTAGGTGGTTGCATAGCTTGCTTACTTTACTGCATAAGAGCTCAGCTGGTAAAATTCCCACAAGCAACAGATTTCAGTGATACCAAAAACTTCATCACAAGAAAAAGAACTGCAGCTTCTCAGGGAGTTACCTTCAAGTTACAGTACAAATTGACTGCTTGGTTACTCATACCCCTGGAAATTATAAAGTCAAATGAGAAACTGACACAGATGCAGAGCTAACAGTTGGTGGAGAAACAATATATTAGAAGACTAAAGTTAATTCTCTTTAGAATTCAAGCAGGATAATTTGAAGCTTTTGCAGAATACATTAGAAATAGATGAACTGTTCGTAAATGCCTTTAAAGCAAAGGAGATTTTTTAAATAAAATAAGATGCATATGTTGTATAAAAACTATGCCAAACATTCTTGGTTATTCTGGCAATGAAGAGCTACCCTTTACCCCTAGGGTGGAAGTAATTGGCTCACAGAAAATTCAAAGATTTTGTTCCAAAAAATCTTCAAGAATTTATAGAGAAGAGGGAATACAAACAATAGCCAGATGCCAAGCCATATGCCAGACATACTCCCGGGAAGATCTCAATCCCATATAGCCATAATATGTGAAAAGTATAACTGATCTGGAAGATATAGAACTGATACTGTCAAAAAAAGAGGAAAAGATGGTCTTCAGTGATGTTCTTAGTATCGATTAACATTGAGGAAAAATGATATTAACAGAAAATCATGCTATTCCTAATATATTGATATAATTTCTTTCCCAAGTGTACTCCCTACTGTATTGGGTAATCAATACATTTAACTTATGTTACCTCCTAATAAAAATACAATACCTGTTATTTAATTCTGACAAGCAGAAATTACTGACTCTGTTCAGGTTTGCAACTCAAGAGCAGAATGCAGTCCATTGTTCTGATGCTGCTTACAATGAAGGTAATGGTAATTACCTTAACTGGTAATGAAAACTATTCTTGATATTTTATAATCTCAAAATAGGTTAGGGAAAAAATATTATATATCAAGTTAATACTCTTTTTATTGTTTTAGGAGTACATATCTGAAGAGTATTATGGCTATTATACATTTGTAACTTTATACTAACCAATTCAAAACTACTTAGGCAAAATTCACACTGAAATATAATATTTAATTTGTATTTTTGTTGTTCCTGTCAGTGGAACTCAGCTCCTATCAGGTTTAAATGCATAAGCATTACAGTTCTAATCATGAGAAGCAGCAATTTTTGTTGAATAGTCTAGCTTATGGTTAGTAGTGCATTCACTGAAATTGTAGTTTTAGTCAATTCAAAATAATTTGCAAATGTGATTAAATTTCGGAAAATATTTTAGCTAAAAAAGATAAATAAAATTCTGTAGTAAGTAGCTTATTCTTTCCCTTCCTTTTTCTACCCCCCCACCCCCCACCCCACCCCCATCTGGAATCAAGGGAAACTGAGAAAAGAAGAAGAGATATTTCTTCTGCACAACACAGGTTACAGCATAAGCCACACTTAGGCAGCTTGTAAGGGGCTAAAGGTCAAAACCCTTACGTTGTTTGGGAACAGCTAATTATCTCACTTCCCAAGGGAATTTCCTATGCTTCAATGTCTGTAGACGTGGTTTTCTTTCCTATCACAGTTGTTGGCTTCTGTTTAAAATAATAAAAGATTTTGTGGAGAAAGGATGGGAATCAAAATATGCCACTTATTAGCAGATTGCCATAACCACATAGTTATGGAAGAATTATCTTTTCTTCTTTCCAGTCTGGTGAAGATGAAGGTATTCTGAATTATTTAGTAGTATTTATTTAGTATTTATTTAGGAAGGATTTTTCCCCCCTAGTATTTATTTAGTAAGCAAGTAATAAAGTATTTCAACAGCTCTGACTGGTAATTCTCATCCCAGAACATTAGTCTTTGGCTTGTATACTTTTGTGGCAAAAGACATTTCAATTCTATTTCTGCCCTAACTGATGGAAAATGGAGGGTCTTGACCCTGAATTTTTCTAAGAGCTTATTTCAGTTCAGTTGTTCCCACTGCAAGGGAAACAGCTTTGTTTTTTATTTGAGGAAGCCAGCAGGAAATAAATCAGTTCTCCGTGCCAGTTCATTTCAAAGCAGAAGAAAGGGAGAGGCATCTACAACCTGCCCATCAATGTTAATTTCTATACAAGGTATTAGTGTCTTGCAAATCTTATAGAACATTTTATTAAATGCCTGACTGACAGATGAATGTGGAACCCACTGAAAATTGTTGGGATTCATGCTCCAAACCTTGATGCAACCACATTTGTATAGCATCTTTAGACTGCAAGATTGTATCCACATATTAAACGTGAGTTCCAAACAAGAGCTCAAGGATTTATAAATTATTTGAGGAAGCTACATTCTCAAAGATACAACCTGAAATGTTTTAAAAAGCCCTGATTTTCAATAAGTGGTGAGAATTTTCTTCAACACTCATCTGTTTGAGCACCAGAAATCTCAGGCTGGTTCTTAGGTTTTTCACACACAGTACAGAAAACACAAGTAAACTGCTTATAAAAGATTAAGTTTTCAGCATTTTTTAAAATTACAGATGATACTACACTTGTCCAAAAATACTACAAGGAACACAGAACTGGACAGGATCTCCTGGGCCAGCCAGTCTCTTGCTCTTACATGAAGTTATATCATTTTAATCCCCTGCATCACTTTGTCACGATCCACTTAAAAATCAGCTAGTTTCCTCACAAACTTTTTGGTTGAAAGGCTATTCCAGCATTTCATGCTCTGGCAGCTGTTAGTTTTCTTCTAGAGATACTTGCTTTGCCACAGATAAAGAGGGAACTATTAGTAAAAAGCACTGGGTATTGTGAATTAAAAGAAAGCAACCCTCATTTGCCTGCTGCTTTTCTTATCAGGTATGACAACTTTCAGCTTGTCTTACCTTAAAAGTTTCTTTTATTGTATCCCTTCAAAAGACCTAGAAATCTCATGGATTTCTTTCTATGAACATTTGCAAGCAAAAGAAGATACATTGGGTAACTGAAGCATTTTCATAAAACTTACCAGGGGGAGGGGTTGTTGCTATTTTTGATAGTCTCTAATGTCATAATATCTGATTAAGAAAATGGATGACATTTTTATCTTAAGACATTGGAAAATATTTTAAATTAAAACTTCTGTGTTTTGTGGATAGAAGGTTTGTGAAGGTTCTTTTCCTGTTATTACTCTTGTATTTAGATCTCTGTGCTTGACAACAAAATAAGATTATTCCTTGGTGCGTAAGAAAACAAACACAAAAAAAAGCTCTGTAGA
>NW_008796110.1:10206287-10219091 GCF_000699145.1 Aptenodytes forsteri | reverse complement strand
TTTTTTAAATTAAAACTTCTGTGTTTTGTGGATAGAAGGTTTGTGAAGGTTCTTTTCCTGTTACTCTTGTATTTAGATCTCTGTGCTTGACAACAAAATAAGATTATTCCTTGGTGCGTAAGAAAACAAACACAAAAAAGCTCTGTCTGAGTCCAATAAAAATTCAGGGCAGGAACAACTTAGAGTATGGACCAAGAAACAAATCCCCTAAAATAACTTGCCTGGAGTTAAATACTGAGAACTATGGAAAGTTTTTTCTTTAAATTATGTAAATTCAAGTTCAATTGTGCTAAGCCTGGACAAATGGAAAGTTCATATGATATTGATCTTTTGAGAAAGAGTTATCTTTTACTCTGACATCAGTGAAAATGAGAAATTCACTAAGGCAAATGAGAGTATACGCTCCTACTGTTGGTTTTACCAGGCAGAGTGACCCTGTCACTGCTCTTCGAGGTGAGTTGCTTTGGTAGATGGCAGCCCAGTGAGACAGGGAAGATTACACCGGGGTAGATCATGCCACAGGTTCTCAAGCCTGTCGTACTCAGATTTGGCTGCTGAACCGTAACAGCATGCAGAGACAGCATAGAAGGAAGTCTGTGACCAACGGTATTCCATAATTTACCAATTTTTAAAAGTTTTTAAATGTAAAAAACTTGTATACTTTCATTTTTATCCTATTGAGAACTAGAGATTGGGTTTGCTGTGTTACGGACTTGAGAAATTACAGAAATAAAAATGACAAAATAAAAATAGTTTTAGCTTTGTTTTCAGAACAGCTATACCAGAGTTGGTGATGTAACAAGGGAGTGCCTACTCTAACATACACATAAGACCTAATATATACTTCTGTTTCTGTAGTGTTATTACAATGTACTCATCCTATATTCGTTAGGGTAGAAAAGATATATTATGTTGTTATCGCACATGCTACCTGAGAAGCTGCAAAGGGAAAAGATGCCTTTTAATTTCCATAATAGCAGCATAATATTGTCAGCATTGCTTTCTATTAATTTCCCTATAAATCCTGGTATTGTCTTTTTTCTTTTTGACTGACGTACATTAAGCAGACATTTTCATTGTGCTAGCTAAACATTGTGCTAGCTAAATGACACTCATTTCTTTCTCCTCAGAGGTTAAAATACATTTATTTCAGCATTTATTTTGTTTATATATGGTCAGAATTTTTCTGATAAAACCACATATCAGAAAATACCAATTCATTCAGCCAAATTTTAAGCACAAACACTATCACTGAGGTCCATGGGAGTTCAGTAAATGCTTAATAAAAATAATATTATCTATATATTTAAGTTCCCTGCCAAAATAGGACTTGTCTAGTGCTTTTTCTTTAAAATTTTTATTCCTAGATTTATTATTTGAAAAATGCAAAGGATCATCATATTAGAAGTTCCAATTACATATTCAGTCAAAGAAGTAATATAGTTTCCCTTAATTGTTTTTATTCTACTTAGTTGTTGGGTTTTTCATACCTGAAAGATTAACACTGAATAGTGTGTGTGTGTCTGTGTCTGTGTGTGTCTGTGTGTGTCTGTGTCTATATATGTAATAGTCGTTCTCCTTTGATGACAGCTAAATTTTTTTAATTCTATTAAGTCCAGTTGACCCACCTCCTACAGTCCTGAGTAGCGATATCAAAATTATGCCTTTGAAAGTAGATTTATTCCTATACTTCTGTGTTTTCTTTTTCCTTTTTTTTAATAGTACATAATTTATGTTCCTTTCTATTTTTTTCCACAGGGTTGGGGTTTTTGTTGCCTGAAAAATACTTCTTTGGCAGTTGCACTACACCTTTTGCAGTTCATAGACTCCAAAGGTGCATGAGAAGAGTGAAGAAATTATTGATAATCTAATCAAAATTATTATTAGTCCAATTAAACTGATGCTAATACCAATAGTCCAAATTATACATTTATTACAGCTAATTCACATTAATAATACAGTTAATTATTATAATTGATTTGTTTCCCTTCCAATGTGTTGATAAAGCCAGACACCAGTGTCCCAAGTCCAAAAGAGTATGGTGGTAATGGTAGATTTGGATTCCTCCTTGCTTTTAGGTCTACATGTGACTATTTTTATATGCTTGTCAAAACCATCAGCTTACTTGCTTTTTCTTCACTTGTCCTCAATTATATTATGTAATTATTATTTATTATATGTTCGATATTTCTTCTTTGTTCTCTTTGATCCCCTAAAGCTGGTTTTACCAGCTGCTAAGTGACTGATGGTTGACTGTGACTAACGTCTACAGTTGAGGGCCTGGGCCTGCACTTTAAAGGCCGCTGTGGTTACCCCGTGTCTCCATTCCTCTATGATACAATCCTTTTCTAGTGTCATAGATAGCTCTTTCTGCTGCACACCATAGCTACTAGTTGTTTTTAGCTATGTATTGGTTTTGGCTGGGATGGAATTAATTTTATTCATAGTAGCCTGTATGGGGCTATGTTTTGGATTTGTGATGAAAACCATGTTAAAAACACAGGGATGTTTAGCTATTGCTGAGCAGTGCTTACACAGAGTCAAGGCCTTTTCTACTCCTCACACCACCCTGTCAGCAAGTAGGCTGGGGGTGGGCAAGAAGCTGGGAGAGGGTACAGCTGGGACAGCTGACCCCAACTGACCAAAGGGATATCCAATACCATATGATGTCATGCTTAGCAACAAAAGCTGTGGGGAAGAAGGAGGAAGGGAGGGATGTTCAGAGTGATGGCATTTGTCTTCCCAAGTAACCGTTAGGCATGATGGAGCCCTGCTTTCCTGGAGATGGCTGAACACCTGCCTGCCGATGGGAAGGAGTGAATGAATTCCTTGTTTTGCTTTGCTTGCATGCATGGCTTTTGCTTTACCTATTAAACTGCCTTTATCTCA
The DNA here is from genome assembly GCF_000699145.1 of Aptenodytes forsteri. Taxonomy (NCBI): domain Eukaryota; kingdom Metazoa; phylum Chordata; class Aves; order Sphenisciformes; family Spheniscidae; genus Aptenodytes; species Aptenodytes forsteri. The sequence continues at coordinate 10,216,202 of NW_008796110.1, read as the reverse complement.
ACCCACAAGTTTTGTCACTTTTACCCTTCTGATTCTCTCCCCCATCCCACTGGGGGGGAGTGAGTGAGCGGCTGTGTGGTGCTCAGCTGCCTTCCAGGGTTAAACTGCAACAAGCCATTATTTACATAAATATATCAACACTATGGTAACAGTACGCATCACCCCAAACAATTGGGCAAAGGTGATCTAAACCTAAATTAAATATCTAATGACCATCTGGTCATTTTCCAAGTGGATCAAGGAAGTGCAGAGAAAGCCTGATAGGTCCTGAGGCTTTCGCTGTTCATACAAAGACTGTGGCCTGTTACTAGCAGTTGCAAGGCCATACTTACTGGGTTATGGGGCTACAAATGCTTCTAGAGCTTTGTGAGGTTACTATCGATTTCAAAGTTCCTTTTTCTTTGGAACTGGTATGTCTTATGGGAATATGTTATGACATTTAGTTCAATTAGTAATCTGATTATATTAATTTTGATTTTAGGATATTATAATTTTCTCAGATTTTTCTTCCATTTTCTAGAACCTTCATACATAATTGGCCATAGTCCCTGAGGGGCTAATGCAGTTCCCTATAAAATTCATATTTAATTTTTGTTTCTACTTGGATTTAATAGTAAACCCATTACCAGTTCTAAAGCTCTTAAATATTATGCTGACCACTGCCAATTGTAGTCCTAGGGACATATTTACATAGCAGTTGGAGAGATGCCTGGGCTTATTTTGTGTACTATGTTCAAAAGCAAATTCAGGCTGACTCCTTAGGCTGTAAAAGCAATGCAAAGGTCTTATGTCCTTCTTGGACATGATTACACTGTTGAAAGGTTTAAAGACCTCTCAGATAAAAGAGAAATTTGAAATAGGCCCAAGAGATGCATGGAATCAGAATAAGCCTAGTACAATATGTAACTATAAAATGCATTGAGAAAAAAAAAAGTATTGTTGGAGTTTAGGAAACAATTTTGAAATAAGTTCCTGAAGAAAAATAAAAATAAAAATATATTTCTAAGAAGTCTGTAAGACAGTATATTTCAGTTATACAAAAGATTAAAAAAACAAACAACCAGAAAATTTTACCAGTAGCGTATCCTTCTATGAAAACATAAATGATGCAGGTCTTTTTATTACCCAGTATAGTTTGGCACATCAGAAACACCAGATTGTCTTATTAGGCATTTACTAATGTGTCTACTTACACAATTTTTTCTTTTGAATACACAAACAATGTGATAGGAAGAAGAGAAAGAGTTATTAAAATAGCTAAACATTGCTAAAAGGATCAGAAGCATGTTCATATAAACAATGATGATAAAATACTGTACTACCTTTCAAACAAAAAAGTGCACAGTGACATGCAACTTTTGACCACCATGTCATCTTCAATACGTTGGTTACAAATGCAGTACTTAGTGGAACCTGTGCATGCTAAACTTGATTTCTGGTTAATTTTGTTGATGTTACCATTAGCGTGTAATGGATCAACAATCCATTAACAGGGACCATGACAGGCATTACACACCTTTGGCTGTACTAGATGATCAAAATTAATTAACATTGGAAAATATTTCCCTGGTGGATATGATGAAAAACAATAGGAAATTTAACACTGTCAAACTCCAAGGACAACACAAATTCCCCAAAAGAAAAAGGGGAAAAGAAAAACATGGTAGAAACTGTTGTTAAAGATCTGTTCTCTGTGCTCAAGAGAACCTCTTCAATTCTAGGTTTGAATAATCTAAATTGAGCTGGTTGCAGTTCTAAGGGGAGAGAGCCAAATAGGTAAGCAGAGGAGAAGAGGCTTTAGGGGCCCTAAAAGATCTAATAAAACTCTGAGTAGTTCTCAGATCAATAATTATGCTCCAGATGTATATTGGGAATTTTTTTTCTTTTTTATTTGGATCTATAAGCCTCTATTTTTTTCTATTAATAGAATTTTAATTTATAATTTTACTTTCCTGTATGTAGACATTCCTTAACACACTTGCCATGAGAAATAGAACTTGAAGGTTTGGTAAACAAAAAGGTGGAATGATGGCAACAAAAGTTCTGCAGCTCTCAGTGTTGCTTTCAAAAACACAGTTCATGTTTTTGTGCTGTTGGGCCTCAGGATATTATTTCATGAAAGGGCTGGTATGCAAGGAGTAGGATTTATGCTTGATTTCAGAGGTCCAAAATGTAGGCATGGAAGCGTAAGCTAATTATTTCCACCTCCTACTCTAACCAACCGACAAAAGTAGACACCTCTAGAGAGTGATTCATCAAAATTAGACAAATATCTCAGAAGTTAAATGGATCACATTTGTAGGTGCTTCTTTCTCTCTATTTAATAAGAAAAGGGAATCTGGGGATTTTTAGTTACCTAAAAATAGACAAGTAAATGAATTCTATCAAAAGACTCTTCTTTCTGAAAGGTCAAATTCTAGATCTGATTTGTCTTGCATTTCAGGTTCAGTTGCACACCTTCAATGTTTGTCTCCAGACACAAGACTCTTTCTTGAGTCACTGCTAATGACCAGCTTCCGGTTTCACACAGGAACACAAAAGCATTTTTCTGCGAGCCTTTAGCAATACCAAAACTTAACGTTGCTGCAGCCCTTTGTATGGCCTGGAAGATTTGGGGACTCTCTGCCCACAGCCATACAGCTGAATTATCTTATTCTCCAAAAAAGGGTGGCCTACATCCAGGTTGCCGATTGAAAGGAATGCAGTCATAGTCACTCCCAAGCCACAACTGGGAATTTTCTGGTTGAAGCATGTCCCCAGTCAGCCATGCCAGGAAGTTTTTTACAAGTCAGCAGGAGGACTCTCTCTGGCGTTGTATCTTCCTTGGACCTCAGATATTGTAGCCTTGTCTCTGGTCCTGTCTCAGGCATCGTCTCCTTTCTGGTCCTCTGTGGAGTCCCTGGATGGGCCCTGGACATGGTTCATCTGTTGCTGTAGCTTTGGCTGTTAACTGCCAAAGTTACAGGCTGTCAGACCCTGTGGGACTGTGCCTTTTGATGAGGGCACCACCTGTGCTGGGGTCACCCTTGATTTGTGACTTGTCCCCGTGGGTGGAGCAACCCTGTTCTTGTTGCTGCCTGACATTTGGTATCTGTATCAACTTGACTACTGTGAAAATGGATTAAATAGATGAACTGGGAATGATCCTGAAGTGATGAACTAGTGCTTTTGAGGAACAAGCCTTCTCAGAAGTAGAATCTAGGAGTTACTACTTCTCTAGATAGTTATTCTCACATGTGCCTACAGTGATAATTTTTGTGCTCTCTTTGCCCACACAGCAAGAGTAGAAGACTCAAAGTGTATCAGTGATTTGATGAGTATGTAAACTGGTCAGGTCATGGGAATATAGAGCTGTTTTCCTTTTGCTTCAAGTGAATTCTTTCATAGATAACCAGACCACTTTAGAGAGAACATAAATGACTGAGGAACTTTTATATCCTTGAAGCTTGCTTATCTTTTCTGCTAAAATTGGTTCCAAAGTAAAAATTAATCTAGTTTTGCATTCCCATATAATTCTTATGATCACAGGAGGATTCACTGCTTTAAGTCAGAAGAACATTGCTGCCAGCAGTGTCTCAAACATAAGGACCACACTACATTCAAAGTTCCGTAGATAATACTGATGCTTGCAGGAGAGGTAGTCTCAAGTGTTCAGTCTACATTCATCTGTTATGATGAACAGCTTTCTTTTATTATGGCAAGTTCTCATCTTGTTTCAACAAGACATATATATGAAAAGGGAACATGAATACGATAACTTCATGCTCTCTTCAAAAAGATGTTCCTTTAGCCCAAGGACTGGAAGCAAAACTTTTAGATGTAAATTAAAGAAACAAACAAAAAACCCCCTTCCTATACTTACATCATAATGAAACCTTAACCATATGAGGTTTTCTTCCTTTGGCTCTGTCACTGATAGACATTTCTAAAGATAGAACATTTCTAAAGATCAAGTTAGTCAGAACAGAGAGAGTTTGTGGATGCCTTTAACCCTAATCCATCAATCTGACAGCATTTAGCTTGTCTGTCAATCACATTTATTCTGCAAAAGTCAGAATACAATGTTCAAGGGGAAAAAAAAGTAGCATAAAGAGCAACTTGACAATTAAAGTGTATAGGAAGCTTTGCCTCACCTGAACAATTAATATACATATATTTATATATGTTTATATATTGATTAAGGGGGAAATTAGTTTAATGTAATTTTTTTAAAACTTTTGTGGTAGATCCTTTTGTGTTATCTAAATATTTTAAAGGTTAACGTTCTAAACAACAATCATACTTACCTACCTGAATTATAAGACTGGATTTCCAATACTGACCAGTGCTTTCATATGTAAATATCACCAAAAGACAACCTAACAACTTCTCTCTTGCAAAAGTCTGCAAATACCAGAGTTTGTGTTAAAATGTAAGGTAAAAACTTACATGTACAGTCACCGATAGCTCGCCATGTGTGAGCATCTCGGTTTAAAAGAGGAAGACATGCAGAAACTTTACTTTCCACAAGGCTTCTTTGGCTTCCAATGCACACACTTTAGTGTATTGTTCTACTCAAACAATATTGTTTCATTTTTAGAGGATACAAAGAACCCTTATATCCACAGGCTTTGAAACTGGGCTTGCTGTTCTGCATTTGGGAGAGTTGTACAATACTCCCAAATAATGAAGGTTGCATTTAAAATAAGAGTTTATTTCTGATTGGTAAATTTCTGTTGCAGGATTTCTTTTACTAGTGTTTCAGTATTTTTAAAGTTGGTTTTATATATAAGTCTAGTGCCATGGGTTATTTTTCTAATTTTGGCTATGCCATTATTCAAATCAGAAGAAATAAAGAAAAAATCAGATAACAATTTTACATTACCTTGAGGGAGGCTTTTGTGAAAGCATTCTTATTGCAAGTGTGAGATAGAAAAATGTGCAAGATTCTAACAGAGACCTCACACAACATTTGAAAAACTCTTATCTAAAAAGTGCCTCGGTTTTATGGAAGGTTCCTTACCTAAATAAAATAGTGTCACTACATGATTTTATTTAGCTATTGACTTGTGTTCCAGTTTCTGAGAAAAATGAGGGCTTTTTGTTTTCTGTTTTGTTTTCTGTTGTATTTGGATTCAAAAAAATAACATAGTCTTGAAACTAATAGCAAATTATTTTTGCACTCATACTTGAAAGACATGCTGATATTGTGAATATAATATTATTAAGATTCATTATGAAATTACCATGACAATTAAAGTCAGCTGTGAAACAGCAGTTCAGGAGTAACTCTCTCATTTTAAAATAATATCATTAGTCTTTGTCATGCAGAGAAATGTAATTAATGTAAATTTAATTTGCATATTCCCTGCTTCATTTCTTTTTTTTCTTTAATCTTGTAATCACCGCAAGTAATTTTTCAAAAAGGTGACCTTAATAAGTGATTATCATTTTTCTTAAACTCAACCTAACAATAGTTTAATAGTATGTAAACAAACAAAAACTCCATTAAAAAAAGAGATGCTCAAAAAGCAGAGAACCTCAAGATAATGGTAAAAGGTGCATTATTTCATTTAGAAGGGTTGAGATAATAATAAACACATTAAAATATACATATGCAAATGCAGCCACACAGTTCACACCTACTGTGACTCTTCTTAAATGGTTCTTATTGGCCAACAATTACTATCATGCTGTCTTAGATATTTTTTCTAATCAGGCAGAAAACTCTGAGTCTGGGATTAATTATTTGTATTAGACATATGGGCTAATTTATCTTCCTTCTTCTGTATGAATTATTCACAATCATATTTCTCAAATATCGTAATTATTCAAAGACTATTTTCTGCTTACACTGGTGAATAGCATGTTCACAAAATATTTATCCTAAGTGTATTTTAAAGATAAAAATCACAATTCTGTTCTAATTTCCATGGGTACAAATCCACGGAAATAAATCTTATTACATCAGTGAGCAGAAGACCAAAGCAACTGAAGCAATTGGAACACACTAAGAATTCTCTGAAACAGAAAGAATTTCCAGGGCCAGAGAAGCCCAGAACTGAAAGTATAAATATTTAAGTTGCTGAATTCATTATTCATTTTATTTGAATATTCTGTGATTGCTATAGAAAATTATTCTTATTGGCACATCTTCCTTCCAACAACTCAATTTGCTAGAATATTCACAAAAAGGCGAACATAAAGCAGTGAGTACAAGTGAAAGGATTCATTTAAAAGTGAAAATTCACAGGAAATTATTTGCCCAGCTGGCAGAAATAACTGTGGTAGTTAGAAGTAACTATTGGATATCTGAACTACATAGTTTTAGCCAAAACCCAAAAGCTTTTCTGTGCAAAAGGGAATCATGGATCTTGGGATATTTTAAATGAGCTTTTGATATTTCTTCAGTCATAGTTCCACGTGACATGTGGCTCCATTACTAAACTAAAAGAAAAATTCACTGTTTGAATCCGATTCTGCTCTGAGATACATGAACACTGAATTTATCAATGTAGGAGGGTATTGTTGTGGTTTAACCCGGCAGGCAGCTAAACACCACAGAGCCGTTCGCTCACTCCCTCACAGTGGGATGGGGGAGAGAATCAGAAAAAAAGGTAAAACTTACGGGCCCCCCCGGCCAGCTTTCCCCAGTTTATGTACTGAGCATGACGTCACATGGTATGGAATGTCCCTTTGGTCAGTTGGGGTCAGCTGTCCCAGCCGTGTTCCCTCCCAGCTTCTTGTGCACTCTCAGCCTACCCACTGGTGGGGTGGTGTGAGAAACAGGAAAAGACCTTGACTCTGTGTAAGCACTGCTCAGCAGTAACTAAAACATCGGTGTGTTATCAACATTATTCTCATCCTAAATCCAAAACACAGCACTATACCAGCTACTAGAAAGAAAATTAACTCTATCCCAGCCAAAACCAGGACAGGTATAATCACAAGTAGCTACTTATGTTGACATCACTACCAGGTATTGTATTTCTATGAGAATTAAGCTCTTATTAATAAGCCTGAGAGTTTTGAAACCAAATGCTGCAGTCATAAATTTATACTTCAGTTATAATTTTTTAAACTTGTGATGTGATACATAATGGCAATAATTCGCTAACAAGAAGTTAGGTTTAACAGCAAGCTTCATCATACTCATAGTCAGAGTAAGTCAGATGTTATTTTTGACTTTTCAAAGTGTCATAAAAATTTTCTTGTTTGGTTGCTTTTTTTTCCCCAAAAGATCTAGGATGCTTCTTGTAATCTTTCATGCTGTAGATTTGGAGTTTAACATTCCAATGTTATATGATCCTCTTACATTTGTCCTAATTGTATGACTATTCTAAGGTTGTTTTAACTTGTTCAGGCACATTTCAGTAAGACTTATAATTATTCAGTATCAGCATGTATTCTGCAGCAACATTAGACTATTTCTTAATGCAATTATTTGGAGTGTTAACAAAAAAGAAAACTGAGAAAAAGTTTTTAAATGGGTTGGCTTAAATTACTTAAATGGTAAAGTAATATGCAACTGCTTCCATGTTTTAGAACGAGACTTGAAAATCATGATATTACATCCAGCACATTAAATTAAGAAATGTAAGGTTTTCCTTTGTGTCATGTTCCTGTCTTTCAAAATGTCATTCTGTAATCATGTCAACATTATTTTACCATTTTACAGAACCTGTCTATCTACATGAATATTGGATCTTATCAGCCAGTATTACTGGTAGCCCATGCTTAAAAAACCAACAACAACTAAAATTAATTGGAGTAACATGACTTGTTTAAATTGATACTGAATTACAGAAGACTCTCCCACAGTTCCTGCTAGCTTAGTGTAACAGAGGTCACTAAATTACCTCCAACGCAAACAGGTAAATACTTACCCATTGAATTGCCCAGTACCTAGACACTTCTGCTACCACCTTCAGTGTTTCCCACATTCTCTGAGTTTTTAAATCAGGACTTGATATCTTCTAGAAGATAGACTTTAAACTAATGAGACTCTAAAGGGAATAATTCTGGCATTAGGGCATATGGCCTGTGTTATTCAAGAAATCATAGCCTAGAGAACCAAAACAGTTTAGACTAGATAAGTAAAATATTTCATTCTGAACTTGAAATATGTTAATCAGAAATTCTTTCAAGAGGCTGAGGTATTCCATTTTCAATCCGCCAACAGTGTTTCACAGTTATAACAAAATGCACTGTTTACGAAAAATACTCGACACAGCTACCAAGGGCTCTGTATACACATTTTCTTCTTCCTGTTTAAATGCAGTCCTGTGCCTTTTGTGTCAGATGTAGTCAATGGGTACAATGTGTCGTAAGTAATTTTGCAATAAAGTCTGTAATAAGAACTAGTTCTGTGATATGCTTATTGGCAATACCTTGATCAGGCATCTCTCTGGGAAATAAAAAGGAAAGGCAATATTCATAGTTGTCACCAGTTATGTTATGTATTTCTAGTCAAAAGTCTAACGAGAAAGGGGGAAGTGAAGTTCAGATAGTGGGAAGAAGAGGGTGATCTAACTCTTCTCTGACTTTCACTTTTGTACAGAATTCTGTTTTACTGACATGGACACAAAAAGGAGGAAAGAAACCAGTTTGAAAAGCTCGAGTAGTTCAGACTAGTAAGAGTTTATCAGTTCTTTTCTTTATTGCTATTTTTACTTTGAAATCTTGTCTACAGAGGAATCTTGTCATCCATATGACATTGGTTAATTGATTGTTATTTCCAATATTTATGTAATGACATCACTGGATGTCATATAAAGGCTTCTGCAGGCATTTGAGAAATACAGTTTCTGGTAAGTGTGTTATCAGAAAAAGAGAGATGAATTATCTTAACCAAGGTGAGTGCTAGAGAGATGTAAGCTACTGCATGCTCACTACCTTAATGCTCTGACTGAAGCAAAGCTGCTTACCATGGAAATGAAGTTTCCCTTGAAATTGGAAATGCTGTGACATGCTGTTAACTAAAATAAATTAGGTATAAGCAGCTGTGTGTGATGTTTCTCATGAGGTGGGGGGAAATAACCCAGACAATTTCTAACTATGAATGCTGTGAAATTTGCAATGACTTGGTGTGATTCCACACTGTGGAACTGGGCTTTAAAGTTCTAATTCTATATTATAATCTTATTTTTGTTCTCTGCCCCCCCGTAATTAAATGGCCCACTGGCCAGATCATGCCTTAAATATAGAACCTGTGACAGAGTTTCACTCACAGCTAAGGAAGAAGAGTCATAACATAAATTGCTATTAACACACCAGGTACTCTACTGTGCTCACACCAGAATTCACAATGGAATTATTTCTCTCCAGTTTAACCAACAGCAGGATCAGTCCTCAGTCTCTGTGAAATATGTTTGAGCATTTACTAGACAACTTTACTGTCTATTAGAAGGCAGGCTTCTGCCTTAAAACATTTTTTTTTTAAGAAGTGCAGCTGCAAACTATGAGAATTTCCCTGATACATATTTAAGTGATATTCACAATTAAAGGACTAATCTCTAAATTTACTGAGCAAAATTTTTATTGCTTTGAATAAGCACTGCCTCTACAGAGGACACACAGTGTCAGGTTTTATGTGGAAAACTGTAAAAAATCTATTTTACTTTCAACTAATTCAGCATGGTTAATGATAAATAGCTGTGAACAAAATAAACTTTTCATTATGTTTAACTACACAAGCACATTAAGCATTTCAGAAAATGATTCTTTACTCTTTTAAAAGAATAGAAGTTCTTAATATTTTCACGTTACACTGTATAAGCTGTATTAAGAAGTGTCATTGAAAAGTCATTTCTTCTGCAATGATCAGGTATCTCAGGTACAGACTCAGCCATACGTTCACCAATGAAACAGGTAGCTAATCACAATTTGACATGAATATGAGAAGTTCTGGTGTGATAAAAAAGTTTTGAGGAGAGG
>NW_008796110.1:10195050-10206147 GCF_000699145.1 Aptenodytes forsteri | reverse complement strand
GAAGGGAAGGGAAGGGAAGGGAAGGGAAGGGAAGGGAAGGGAAGGGAAGGGAAGGGAAGGGAGCTGTTTAGGTCATCCTGAATCCCCTTCTAGGATGGAAGAAATATTTAAACTGCTGTAGCACAGAACATGCTTATATTAATTTTATTTAAATTTGTGACAGAAAGAAGTGAGCATCAAATATTCTCCAAAACTGTAACACATTAAAAATAATGCAGAACTTTAAAATCACTGGGTTCTCAGAACGATGCTTCAATATTCCAGACTTTCAGTGAAGTATTTCATATACTTTGACTAACTGTATTCAGTTCATATTGTTTTGAACTCCTCAGAGTTGTAGCCAAAGTGTCAAAATAACGACAAATCCAGTTCTTGCACAATTGATAATCCAGTTTTGCAGCTTCATGTAAGGAGAATAAGTTTTTACATACTTACCAGTCCTACTGCTTTTGGCTGTAGGCTATGGCTTTTAGGATTGAAATGTTGTCCTATTAGTTTTTCAAATATTCATTTGATTTTCTGAAGATTAATTTGGCAGTTGGGATACCAAAATCGCACATTACTCACTCCCTGGCTTCTCCTCACCTTTACCTCTGTATGTCCCATCCACTTCTTGTTGTACATTTTGGTGCTTTTAAACGGGCCTTGCCCCTGCTGTGTGAAAAGCCAAACTGAAGCCAGAGAGGCACCACCATCATGCTGTGCAAATACCATTTTACCTGGTAATCGCTATCACTCCTTAGGCTCTGCCAGAATGGATTTGTCTTCAATAGCCCCAGATAATCATTTACATTGCACTGCAGCTATCAAACATAGATTGTCAGGGTCATGTCACATTTTAGGATGGGTTGTCTGAGTTCCCGGGCATGTCAGGAGTCTTTACTCAGGCACATATTCACACCAGAAGTTACAAAATGAACAGTAATAACAATACAGTACATAAGACCCCAAACCATTCCACTCATACAGGATATATTGACTTATTGTCAAACTAAAAAACCACAGTAACAAAACTATATCCATTAAAGGTGGAATGAGTAGGCTCTTGTCCATCACTTCACTGGCCAGGTTTCCTGCTGCAAGGCTGGGGGTGTTCTGTAGCTTACAAAAGAGTCTAGTTTCTACTTCGCTTGCCCTCCACTTCTGTCTTATGTATCCATGTTACACTACCATTTACATGAAATTGACTGTGTTTAAATGTCTTGTCATAAAATAACCTGAATAAACCTAGTATCTGTTTACTTTTTAACTTATTACCCAGGAAATGTTGCATCTGCCACGCCTTCGCCTCATTTTTCATAGTATCAGTTATGCCTTTGCCTTACACTCTCTCACACCAATTGATATACGGTATCGCATCCACAGTGATCAAGCATCTGAGCTTGATCTGAGCAATACATCTCTTTGTATTGCTACTGCAGAGTAAGAAAGAAAGAAAGTGAAACACATGTCCTAGTCATTTAAGCAAAATACACACATAAACAACATTATTTCAGCCATAGTCTGGCCAGAAGAAATGACTGTTTCCTTACAGTTGTAGAAAGTAGGTTTATAGATACATGTCAAATCTCATACTCAATTTCAAATGTTAGCAGATAGAAGTTTGAAGCTGAGGATTCTTGACTGAAAATTCGGGGATTCCTTCTTCACTAGTTATAGGGAGTTTAATATTATTCCTTCTCTCCCTCCCTTGGAACAAGGTCTGTTGATGTAGATACAGGTAAACTATTTTGTCTCCTACATATTACATATGCAGTGATTTGTCACTCCTGATGTTTCATTTTATGGAAATTTTAGCGGATTCAATATAAAAAAACATTTCCAAGAAACTCAGACATCATGTAGAAAAGCATCGTATAAAAAGCTAGAGGGAGCTGAGTCTACAAAATGTATATTAAGACATCATTTATCACTTCCCTTGTTCTTCATTTTATATTATATCTGCTATGCTACAACTGTATTATTATTCCAGGCTGTGGCCATGTTCCTGCATTCTTAATGGTATATCAACATTTGTTTGCATTTTCAGGAGTTATTTTTGGGTGATTAATTTGGGTGTCAAAAACCAAACTGCTGTCTTCCAGATACTACTCTGATCAGATTAACTGTGTCATTATCCACAGGTATGAGGTATTTCAATTCTAGCCCATTGCTCAGTCTAGATAATTAAGTTGTCACTCCTTTAAGCAATTTATTACCTTAAAGTATGCAATTGTTTTATTATACATGAAAGCCTGTAATGGGCAGGTTCCCATCAGTGGTTTGCAACTTGATTATGTGCATGACTGTCAAAAAAATAAAATGCATCTCACTAGGAAAAAGAATGGAAAGAAAAAGTTAGAAAACAATGATTTATAACATTTATAGTTATTTTTTGGATGTGTTCTCAGAATTACAACGTCTTCAGCTAATCCAACTTACAGAGATTTGTTAATTCACCTCTGAGCAGGTAATTCTACATGATTGTGAATTTAATAAGTTAACATGTATTGATTAAATAAACAATGAATAATAAAATATTCAAAAATATATCTATTTGTAATTGAGTGAGACCTCCTTCCTTCAGCTAATGATTCATGAGAGAAGAGAGACAAAAAGATAGAAAAGGTTTTCATGACAGAAACCCTTGTCTGAATGTGCTGAATTCAAGATTTTAAGATTGTCATTTTAGCAAGAATGTGGGCAAAGAAAACTTTGGATCCTATCACTGGTCCAAATGCACATTCAATTGCATTTGAATGTCATCTTCCTCAACTTCTTTGGCCAGTGGTATTTTAGTATAATCAGGATATTTTTCTAGCTGACTTTCTGGAAGATCATTTCATAGCTGCCTATTTCAGAGGTTTTTTCCCTTCAGAGCAGATGCGTGTTGTCATTGCTACAGTCAAAATGTTAGCCACTTCAGTACTAACCTCTTTACTTTCTAAAGTTACGTTAAAGTGTTTTTTTGGTTGGGTGGGTGGGTGAGTGGGTGGGTGGGTTCTTTTGTGCAAGACTGCAAGTCATTTTTTATTCCAACAAACATTAAAGAGTGTTTTATTGTGCCTAGGAATTCAAAGGAAATCACAGTTTAATGGAGTACAGCAAATCCTATCACAAAGGCATATATGTGTACGTTAGATTGTTTCCTCTGTTTTCTGTCATTATCACCCACATAATGGGTGACATTCATTTATATGATTTCAGAGGTTGATCCCTATCCTACATAATGGTCTCCAACACCTGCACAGCTTTTCAATAGGAGAACATCAAGGATGAAGTACTTGAAATGTGTACTACTTCAGTGACTTAAGTACTCCACTACATCTACTGGGAACAGATACATATGTTTTGACTAAATATTTGGTACAAAAATATAAATCTGTGTACATATGCCACTGTGTATATGTATGATATAGATAAACACAAACAATATATGTCAGAGCATCCACCTAGAACTGTGCCTTTTGGATGACCTCCAGAGCCTCAAAAGGCTTTTAAATCAGTAAGGAGTCATATAAAAGTGGAGAGAAGTAGCAAATGTATTAGAAAAGAGTGCAGTCTGAAAAGACAAAATCAAAAGAGGCCAGGAATGAAAACAAGTTAAAACTACCATGAGACCAAACAACGCAACAAAGTTAGTTCCACATCCACATTAGAACTAAGAGGAAGACTAAGACGGCTTAGTGCTATTATTTGTTTGAGGGAAAAGGAAACATAAGGGATGGCGCAGGGAAAGCTGAAGTAGTCAATGCTGTCTCACTTCACTCTTCCCAAAAAGAAAAAAGAGAAAAAAAAACAGATTAATTATGACCAGACTCCAAGGAAAATTAATTTTAATATGGAGACAGGCATAGGCAGAATGTGTAAAAAAATAGCTTTGAAAGTGTACATAGATCAGAGGCATTCAAATCCACAGGCTCAGATAAAATTCTCCCCAAAGTACTTAAGGAACTAGCTATACAATCTTGTAATCATTAGTCATTCTCTTTGACAAACTACTGAGAATGGGGAAAGTCCCACGGTATTGAAGAAGGCCAAACATAGTATTTATTCTTAAAAGGGGGGCTGAAAGAAGAACCAGGAAGTTATAGATATCAGTCTGATTTCAACACATGGAAAGAGTCTGAATTTTTTTTAAACCAAACATTTTGTAAGCTCCTAGGAAATAATAAGACCTGAAACAGCCAGCATAGTTATGTCATTAACTATATAATTTCCTTCTTTATCAGAATGGCTGCTCTGGTGGACAATGGGAAATAGTACATAATTTATTGTATTTTTTACATATAGGTCATATAAGATATTCTCATAAGAAAATGAGGAAAATACAATTCAATTGAAAAGAAACTATTTCTGAAAGAAAACAGGGCTTTTTCTCAATTCTTTATTAAAAGCAGGTTAATCCAAAAGGAATCTTATATAAGGCTGTTTCAGCATGGTTTTATTCCACACTTACACTAACTTAGATAAGGGGATAAAGAGTATGTGCGTGAAAATTGTGAGTCCCTCCAAAATAGGAGAAATCAAAAATACTCTTGGGGTGAGGATCAGACTTCAGGATGATCTTTGCAAATTGGAGCTATAGCAAAAAACATCAAGAGGCAATTCAGTCAAGGAAAGTGCAAAGTACCATTCGCAGGAAGAAAAAAATCAGTGTCATCAATGCAGCATAGAGACAAAGTGGCTATAGGCAGTCGTATGGCAGGCAAAGGTTCTGTAGGACAAAGCTAATTGGAGTCAAGACTATCATACTGTTTCAGAATGATTCTCTGAGAAGTATTCTGTATAAAACTCAAGAAATTATTCCCCTCGGTACTGGGAAAGCTTCATCTGCAGTAATATATCCAATTTTGGGAATGACACTGATGCAGACAGACCAAAGACAGTATAAAACAGAAAAAGATATTTAGAAAATATGAGCTAAGATTTGTTTTGTACAGATTTTTAAATTCTAAAATAGGAGGCTGTGTAGAGAACTTGATAATTGCCTTTGTTTTGTTATATGTTGTAAACAAGATTACGATCAAGGGTCTTCCATGTCTACTTGGGCAAGGACAAAAGGATAATCTCTTTGATTAACAGTAAAAATATATTGCTGGATGTCACAATAAACTTTCTAATACTGTGACAAGCACTGAAATTATCAAACTAGGGGAAATTTTGGAAATTGATTTCCTTGGAGATTTTTAGCAGAGACTTAAGGGATATAAGAGCATAAGAATGGCTGAAACAGGTTACTCCACAGCTACAGCTATCCAGGACTTCAGGAGAGACAGCATGACCAGTTAGATGGTTTTAGTGGTGTGAGTGGGGCAATGTTTTCATATTGTCCTGGAGGAGCAGGGGGAAGTGAGTGTGTGGCAGTGGATATAAGTGTCTCCCCTAGAATACACACTGAGCCTCCAGCAATTTTTGACTCAGGGAATTGTAAACCAGGACCATTTTGCTTGTGTTTAATAGTCTTGGATGGATTTTTCTTCTCTGAATTTTTCTTGTGAACCCATTTAAAGTTTTTAGCTTGTACAACATCCACTGCAAACCCTTTTTACAGCTTTATGTGAACTATCTCCTAATGATCATTTTAAACCTTCCACCTGGCACCTCCATTTAATGTCTATAGGTTCTTCTGAAAAAGGCAGTGAACTATGTTTCCCTATTCACCATCCCAGTGACACTCTCAGTCCTCTCTAATGTCTTCTCTCAGTCATCTCTTTAGCCTGAAAAGGTCAATCATGTTAGATAAATGTTTGTTAGGGATAGCCTAAGTTACAGTGAAACCTCTCATGGGGCAGAGGGTTAGAGTATATGGATGAGCTGCTTGAAACCCTTTTAAACATCATGAAATAGAGTGATGACCTGTATGATTCTTCCTATTGTTGCAATTTCATGCATGTTCTCCTTACTGCAATCCAAACAATCTCTTAAGTGGGATGTGAATAATTTCTTCACCAGGTTGTGAATAAGAAAACTAGTGTGTTACAGAGCAGCAAAATGGTGTAAATGGCACACAAATGCCTATATTTTAATCAAAAGCATAAAATATAACTGAAAATTAGATTTTTTTGGACAATCATCCAGTTTGCCATTCTGCAGAAAATAACCTCAGTTTGAGATGTGATTTTTATAAGTAGGCAAAAAATCATATATCATTTAAAAAAGAATTTTTTTGAAAGATATTAAACATTCGCTTTTAATTCTCCATCAATATTTTGTTAAAAAATTTATTTATCCTAAAAAACACTGAACTTCAAATAAAGCTTCTATCAAGAAAAAAGTTATTACCAAATTTGAAAAAGTCCTTTAAATTGCCACCTACAAGCTGAATGAAAGCAAAGAATTGTTTTCACATATAAAAATAACTTATTCAGCCTGTATTTCCTGCATGTGGGTTTGCAATAGCAATTGTTATGCATCTAAGATTGCATATTCTTAATTGCTCAACAACTTATATGACACTAGAACCCTCTTTTTCTCCTTTTTCCATGTTCCTTTAGTGCCAAACTGCAGATTTTACCCACAATACATGTAATGAATTCTGACATATGTCATTATAATAACCTTTATTCAATTGTATTAATGGATTTTGAACAGACTAGTGGCAATAGTAGGATGATCATACTACTTTTTTTGTCTTAGGAAGTGCAGACAAAACTAAAACATTAAAGTATGTGGCTGAGCAAGAAAAACCCTCTATTAATAATTTATCCAGGAAAGAATTGGTCTTAGCTGGCATAATGTATAGTTGACAATAACATTTAGAATGTCCCATTGGTCTTAAAAAAACCCAATACATAACACGTTTTTCTCTTGAAGAAAATAATGTCAATCATTGATCAACCCTAGAGAGTTTTTCCCATGCTCTGTGAATCTTGTCATTCCAGAAAATGTAATGTCATCTTGTTAGAGGCCTTTGGTGACAGACATGGAGAGAGGTACAGAAGCAAAGCCTGTTAGTGCTACGTAGTCAAAACTGGGATGTATAGTGTTTTTCATATGAGCTTTGAAGCCTTATGAGCACCTATGGGCAAAGCTGTACTTAAAAAGAATGCTAAAGTGTTTTGATTATCATAGAGGGCACTGGGGAGGTTAAGGCAACATTGCAGATCAGGCTGTTCATGCTTCCACACAAAAGCAGAAAAAATGAGAGAGATGTTCCCCAATAAACAGATTTTAAAATAGTCACTATCTTCTTAAAAGCTTAATTTCTGTAAAAACATCATAACTTCTCTCGTTAAATCTTCAGCAGGTCTAGAGTATTGCTGTAATGACGCTGATGTGTCATTTATTTGTTAAATTCACTACATGTTTTATTGTGCATATATGAGAGACATCATAAGGCTTACACACAGGGATAAAACTTTGTTGCTGATAGTCTGAATTTGTTTTTACTAGGCCTATCCTTTTATACTTTTCCTTTAGTAGCATCTTCATAGTCTTCTAATAAACAGACTATTTAAAAAAATACTTAAAAAGTATTCACGGCTAAGCACCTCATACTCATTAGATTTTTAGTAACACACCTATTTGCTAGCATATCAAATGATAATAAAAGTTAATTTACATGAATCTGCAATAAGAATGATTTTTAAAACCCTGTTAGGAAAGTGTGTGCAATAATTTTAATTCCTTTCATTGCTTTCATTATTTAAATTATACATATAAATGTTTGGTTTTATTGGAAAACTATATTCCTGCAAACTGAGAATCCAAATTTAAACACTTTTTCTCTCTCACTATTTCTCTTTTAAGAAATTCAGCTGGTTTGCCATTTATATTTTCATTTAAGAAATTCTGTTCTCATTTATTTTGTATGAAATCTCAGCTTTGAAACAATGTAAATGAGATCAGAATGTGACCCAGTGAAAATGGTTTGCCATCAAAGGATTCACACTTCAAGCTGTGTTATGTAGCTTTCCAAAAGTGACATCTGGCCTCTTGGCAGGTTCCTCAGGCAGCTGTGCTGGTGGCTCAGAAATTGCTGACGGGTCTGCCATATGCAGTACCTGCAGCTTGACTGCTTCAGGCTTGCTTCAATTCATTGCCCTACTGAATAAAATTTGCTTTGAATTATTACTATCTGAAAGTATTGGCATACTATTCCTTTTTTTTTTTTTTTTTTTAAATTAAATCAGAGATGTGTTCAGAAAGGAGGATTCCAACTTCTGCTACATTGGCTTAGCTAGAGAAAACAACTCTGTGATCTAAGAATATCCCCATGTTGCCAACTGCTATTAAAGAGATCTCTAGAACCTGACCAACAGGTCTGTACAACTCACCTAGTGCTCTTGACTATCTGGATGAATCTGTTTCTCTGTACAGCCTGTATAGCTCTGGAGTGGCCTGGAATCAGCTAATTTTGTTTCCTATAATAGATTTTGGTGTACCTATTCATCATTTCATGAAACTTTGAAAGTGATGAAATCTCAATAATGCTGACAGTATTTATAAACATGGGTTGCATTCAGGGAATATTTAGCTGTTTGGTATGTTAATAAGATGAAAAATGGGACAAAAGTTCCAAAGACTGACAGGCATGAGACCACAGAAAGACCTTTGTGTTCCTTAACAGGATATTTTAATCAAACTGTTTTTCTTCTTTGTCTGCACATCTGTACACAGAAACATTATTTAACAGTTGTATTGCTTTAGCACCTAGATACCCATACTTATAATAAGGTATCAATTGTGCTAAACTGTACACTCATAGAAATGAATAACAGCAGTGCCTGGCAACAGTTTGCCCTATGTTAAGATCCTCTCCCCTCCTGCTCCACTTTAAGAACTAGATACCATGCCCAGATTAGCACAGCAGAGGTGCAGGAAGCAATACACAACTGCTTTGCAAGTGTTCTCAAAGTCAATAGTATAAACTCTGAAATAATCTTTCTAATCATTAAGTTTTTGAAAGATTTTAATCATTACATATCCAGCAGTAAATGTATTACACACAAAACCACAGAGAAAGATTGCTTTAAAAAATGATTTTAAAGTCAGTATGTACTCAGATGCACACTTTTTACAAATATCCCTAAAGCAGAGTAGCTAAGCACACATTAGCCAGGAAATAGCAAAATTTAGATCATATATAAAATATAAGCTCTGCCACTCTCAATGAGGATGACAGTACAGGCTATTACAAGCAAGCCATGCAACATAATGCTTCCTGTGCGTCCTGTGTGATGGATGGAGTGTGGTGGATTGGCCCTGGCTGGTAGCCAAGCCCCCACTCAGTCACTCGCTCACTCTCCCCTAGCGGGATGGGGGGATAATTGGAAGGACAAAAGCAAGAAAAACTCATGGGTTGAGATAAAGACAGTTTAATGAGTAAAGGGGAAAAAAGAAAACGAGATACAAAGGCAATCACTCAACATCTCCCACCAGAAGACTGATGCCCACCCAGTCTCTGAGCAATGGCTACTTTGGAAAAGTTAGCACAAATTTACAATGGGCAAATAATGCTTGACCAACCTCATTGCCTTGATTGGATTTGAGGATTGGGAAAGGCAGAGGATATTTGACTTTCTTGATTTTAGCAAGACTTTTGAAATGATCTACTTATATTCTTGCATTCCAGTTGGAGTGTTACAGTATAGACGGGTGGACAAGTAGATGGGTGAAAAACTGGTTAGGTGCTTGAGCTCAGAAGTCACTGATTAATGAAATCTACTCTACCCAGAGACAAGCAGTGTGCCACAAGGGTCTGTCCTGCGACCTGTGCTGTTTAATGTCTTTGTCAATGATCTGGAGGAGGTAAGAGTGCACACTCGTCAGGTCTGCAGATGACAACAAATTGTAGCGTGCAGTTAATATGCTTGAGGGCAGGGCTGATATTCAGAACTGGAGGAATTATCCAACAGAGACCCATTTTGAAAATCAACAAAGACAAATTCAAAGTCCTACATCCAATATGGACTACTCCTCCGCAACAGTACAGGATGGGGACTGACTGACTGAGGAGCAGGTCTTCTGAAAAGGACCTGGGGATCCTGGTGGGCAGCAAACTGAACATGAGCCAGCAGTGTGCCCTGGCAGCAGAGAAGGCCAACAGCCTCCTGGGCTGTATGAAGGGGAGTATGGCCGGTAGACTGGGGGGAATGATTATCCCCTTTTACTCAGCACTTCTTAAACTGCATCTAGAGTTCTATGCACAGTTTTGTGTCCCCCAGTACAAGAAAGACATTGATAACCTGGAGTGAATTCAGCAGAGGGCCTATAAGCTGGTTGGGGCTGGAGCACCAATAAAATGTTCCATTAGAAAACAGCTATGAGATTGCCTATGCCAGGGGTATAGTTAGAGGGGAGAACATGCTGTTTTCCTGAAACTGAGAGTGAAAGGCAGTTTTCTTGTCGTTTCACTGCTTCAATACACACGCCCATTAGCTTACTAGTCTTGCCAGGAATGAAACTGTGCATCAGAGCTTGTTATTTTCCTTCACGTACCCATGCAGACCATTTGTCTTACCTTTCACTTTTTGTGTAAGGTCCTCTGAGTATTTAAATTAACTTTTTCTATCTGCAGCAACATATTATACATTTTCTTTTTACTGATAATGCAACTTTCTTTTAGTACAATACAGGAGATGAAGAGAAGCTTAATACATGTATCAGTGGGACTATATAACCTGATTGCTTGTGATTACAGGGTAACTGGACCTAATGAATCTGACAGACCCTGGCAGCATCATGCTCTGTGTTCTTGCTTCCTCACCTCAATGATATATACACTGCTTGCATGCCTAAAACATAGTCTTCCTTCCTTAAGTCATAGGCAGCCTATAGGACAAAGCTTTTTGCTGGATAAGGTATGTATTGGGTCTGGCTGAGATGGAGTTAATTTTCCCCATAGCAGCCCTCAGTGCTGTGCTTTGTATTGGTAGCTAGAAAGGTGATGATAACACACCAGTGTTTTGGCTACTGCTCTGCACTCAGTGCTTGCACAACATCAAGGCTGTCTCTCCAACATTCCCCCCTCACCAGTAGACTGGGGGTGGGCAAGATCTTGGAAGGGGACATAGCCAGGATAGCTGACCCAAACTGACCAGAGGGGTATTCCATACCATATGACGTCATGCTCAGTATATAAACTGGGGGAAGTTAGCCGGGGGGGCGGGGCGC
>NW_008796110.1:10181494-10194816 GCF_000699145.1 Aptenodytes forsteri | reverse complement strand
AGGGTAGTGATAGAGTGGCTTGGTGGGCACCTGGCATCTAACCAAGGTCAACCCACCACAAGGCAATAATATATTTTATTTATCTACAAAACTCACTATTTTATTTTATGTTACTCAGAGTTAAAATACAACTTATGTGTTGTCAGTAAAATATATCCATTTTAAATATGTGTAGGTAAAATGCACACTGTAGATAAACTTTCATATGACCACCTTTCCTGTACACTGTTTGCTCTGATATCATGCAGTAGTATTCAGCAGTTATGCTTTTATCTAATGATCTGGAAAAATGATGGGATAATACATTAATTTGAATTATTTATTATTAATAATTGTTATGCAAAAAATTGAATCTAAATATGTATGCTCATTATTAATACATAGCACATGTAAGAAATTTTCCTCCCTCTTGTCCTGTTCAAGATAATAAGTTTAGGTTTTGCTGGAGTTATGTTACGTAACCTCAGTCATGTAATTAGGCATCTAGTCTAAGTAGTCAAAAAGGCTCAATCTGCAGTAACTGGAAAACAGGAGATAGGAAGAAAACCAATTGTTAATTAATTTAATTTTTTATCACTTTGTATAATGCATAAGATATATAACATAAAAATATACAACATGCTATGTTTTATATATTCTGTATCTTACATTGTACATAATGTGTATATATAGTTGCTTACGTATGTCTGGATATGCAGCAATATGGACAGGAAGAGACAGTGTACCCTCTGGGACACCCTCATGTTAACTCCTTCTCTGCAGAGAAGATGGTTTGCCTCCTCAAGCGGACTGTCTCACTGGCCGTTGTCTCATTGACTATAGAGAAGACCTGTATGCGTAACTTGTACAAGATGAACCTCAACATTAATTTCTGCTTATTTACATGCAACATCTGTTTTCTAGGAGGCCTTCCTTAAAAGAGCCGAAATTCATACTTCTGACACAAGTGATCATTTGCTCTACCCCTAACCTGGTGCCAGTGTAGAGGCACAATTGATTGTCTCAGTGTGAAGTATAACATATGATGGATATACAGAACTGTTCTTTCTTTAAATGACAAATTTCTAGTTTGCAAACAACATCTCAGAAGCAAACATGAAAGATGTTAATACATGTAAGTAGCCACTCTGAACCTGGAGTCTCATTATTTTTAAACTAATCTAGCAATGGCATACTGAGGAGCTGGTTTGAGGCAGCTCTGGCAATATAGGAGAAAAACAAATTTTTAAGACAGAAGAATTCTTTCTTAGCTAAGGACATTGCCTTTGTTACTGAGATTTTTTAGTTTTCTTTCCTATCTGAAGAAGCCGGTTCCTCACTGAGGAACAACTGTCTGTCAACATAATTACACTGATTTGAACTATCTGATGATTCTTCTGGATGCTAGTAAGCATCTACATTTCAGGAAGAGTTTTCAATCACAGTAAACACCTAGCTCTTTGCCCCAAAAGATTATTGACAAAATTAAACAGTTTTCATGGACAATTATCAAACATTCTACAAAAACCACAATGGTTTTTATTCTTTTATTTGGTTCCATGGATCAATTGTAGACCTATTACCATAACCCTGACTACTCAATAGTCTTTTCTTTCTCTCTATAACTTCTCAGAAGCAAATACTCATATCGAGTTAATATAACTGGTAAATACTGACAGTAAATATAAAGCTGCTTTGAGGTCATGTTTTATCAACCATGACCTAACCAACACGTCCTAACCATAGCTATAGCCCCATCAGTAATACACGAAACTTTTCTGTGGGACAGTGTTATCGTTAACTGAGTGAGGATAAAAATGGTAATGAATAACCCTATACTGTTTTTTTACAGACTAGGCCAAAGAGACAACTATGTAAATACTGAAGATGTAAAATAAAGGAATACCACTATAGGCCCACAACCCTGCCCATGAATACCACTCCTCATTAATTTTTACTTTCTTGTGAGGTTGGTTCAAGTCTCATAATAGACTTTAAGTTCTCACTTGAAAAAAAACAGGATAAAGCAAGCTTTACAGAACTCCCAAGGAAGCTACTCTGTCCTCCTGAGGCAACTCTGCAAAAGAGCTTCCAGTTCAAGAGATTAAATGGGAGGATGGGAAGAGAAAGAGAGGGGCCTGGGTTTTAGCCGGTGAGTTGTACCCACACTGCACTCTTAACATTGCATAGTGCCTCTCATTCAGCCTAGAGAGAAACATTTCATACCAGAGCCAGTGTCCTAATCCTTTCTAGAAAAGGCTATCAGATATCCTGCTTATCATCTTAGACGGCTTTGTCTGACCAAGAGCTGCACTGCCATTCCCATATTAGACAATCATATGCATAATATGTTCAGTCTTTATGAAATAGCTAAACGATATTCCATCTCTGCAGATCTCCCATTTGGGATGTCTGAAATAGTAATGAGGCTAGCAATTTTCTCTAACCTTACCTTAAAAGATCTGGGTTTTTTCCTTCAGTGTAGTTGTACAGCTGTTGCCAATACAACCGAGAAGTTATGTTCTAGCTACAGAGTTCTGCGATACCAAAATCCTACTGTAATCTAATGGGAATTGGACAGATAAATCCTTTACAGTATTTAATGTATACCATCCATGTATGCTATTTGCCACTACTGTTTGCCCTCAATATCTCCTCATTTGTTACTATTACATTTATATTTCCTCCCAGTATAATTGTACATTGGGTTCACATTTTTCCCTGTTAAGAAAACATGTAAAAATTTGAACTCAGCACTCTGTACAAGCACAGTTAAACCATGTGATACTTTTCTGATAAAAAACACTACGTTGGATCTTCAGCCAGTGTAATTCAGTATAACTCTATGAAATTGAAGAGACCTACAGTGATTGAGACATTTTGAAAACCTAGCCAGCTATTGTCCTCTTCAGACTTTTCTCTGAGAACATGCAATATTGAATGCTGATATTCTTTTGTCTACAAAGAATCTCGGAAATATTTCAGTTATAATATATTATATTTAAAATGTAGAATTATTGTATCATAAGTTACTGGATATATTAAAGTTTCGGATTCTAATATAATTCTTTCTCATGAGGCAAGGAAAATTAGAATAAAAATATATTTTGTTATTTTAACTTTTATGTGTATACTTTTTTTTACATTTTCACAAACTATTAGAAACATTTTCTAAAAAGGGGTAGTTGTCTCAGTATAGACTTACATGGATTGTTATCAACTGCTGTATAGCTGCAAATTTTAAAAAACAAGTTTTCATAAAACTTACTTATTTACCATTTCCCTTCTCCTTAGAAAAAAATTGCAATGTTCTTTATTTATACATGATTCACAGTATCACAGTGCTCTTAAAATCTTTAAAAATGCAAAATATTTAAAATATCACTCTTTTCACAAATCGGAAAAGAGGCATAGCAATATCTCATTCCTTCCTACAGAAAATAAATGTGAGTGAATCAGTCTGACATGGGAAAGTATGGGCTATTTTTGTTACACAACTGAATCTAAATCAAGGTGTGATTGAATAAGAAATATTAAGCAAATACTAGAAAGCTTATGATCTAGGTATCAGATAACATACAACTAATGAATGAGTAATGTGAACAAAATGGAAAAAAGAGACTGGGAATGGTTAGTAAGAATGAGAAATTAAAAAACAAAACAAAACAAAGAATTACAAAAACCCCAAAGCCTGACTTAATTAGTATCAGGAAGGGCTGGATAGATGCTGATGCCATCAGGCCTACAAGATGGTGACACCATGGTGCTCAATCCATGAGTCTAGGATCCCACCATCCCACCACCCCTGCCTTCTTGACTACAGAAGTGAGTTCATCTCATGTAGTATGGTCAGAACAACAGGCTGGTTTTTTTTTTCCCTGGTTTAGGCTTCAGTGATCAAGGGCATGGCTGTCCAGCAGGTCCCCCAAAGAGCACCAGTCACGTGATTTAGATACCTTATTATTTCTTTTACAGTTTCTTGACCCTGCTTTTCACTCTTCGTTTCTTGTCCCCATTGGTTCCTGTTTTTACATCTGTTCCAAAATCGATATTTCTTTTTGCGTCACCCTCTGTAATGTGGGATGATATCACTGATACTGTTACCTAGGTTGAGTTGGTCTTGCAAGATTTTACTCTTCAAAAAGCATCCAGTATTCCCCTCCAATCACCCATGAAGTTCAGCCATTTGTCATATAACTTCCTCTTAATCACCCCAGTAGTTTTTCACATCCTTTTCAGTTAGCTTAACCTCAAGCCAAGTCCTAGTCATTGGCCTGGACATTTTCTTGCAGCCCTGACAGTTACTAGGAGAAGAAAAAGCATCTTTCAATACACCTTGAAGATGTTTAAATTCAGCTATGGGACTGCAATTAACTTCAACAAGTTATGATGTTTCTTCCATACAGAGCATTGTCCTGGAAGAAACTAACAGTGGGTAGATAACAGTCATCAAGCCTGGACATTGAAGAGAAGTAGCATGAATGGTACTCAGATAGAGTCTGTTATTATATACGATAATATCAGCATATGTTTGTGGCAAGCCTGCTTTTCTAAATATCTCCCATTCTTAACACTAACACACCTGTTATTAAAAGTAAATCTTAGTCAGGATGTGCATGCACACATTGTGACTTCAATTTCTATAGTAGCTGAGTGCCCCTTTTCATCCCAATTTCAGGAAAAGAAAAATACTGCAAAGTTTAGGTTCAGTGGAAAGGAGATAATGAAAAACTAATGACACGTTAGATCAAAAAGGATGTTTCTAATTTCTATGAATGGATAGAGAGAGAGGCCCAAGGAGACAGTGATATCATGAGAAAGATTAACTTCTGTAGCTTCCAATAACTTCTGAGAAAATAACATTCCTAAATATAGAAACATGAATATCAGAGAAGAATCTTTCATGCTTTCAAATGAGAGAAAAAAAAGAAGTAAAAATAGACATCTGAGTGCCAGGAAAAAAAATTAAAACTCAAATAGTTACAGTGTATGTACCCACTTACCTCCATGTTTGAAATACAAGTGCTTTCAGATAGGTGCAAAATTCTATTTTTAATAAAGACGTTCATAATTACATTAATTGGGAGATTTAATTTTCAAGAAGTGTAAAGCTATTGCAACAACAATCTACTAGCTGAGCTCTGTTTGAAAACATTGTTGTGGCAGCCACTTTTAGCTTGATTTAAGGCTTTTTAATATAAGACTAGTTGTAGTATCTTCTACTGATCTGAACAAATATTCTCACACAAGTAGTCTAGTCATTGAAAAACTTCAAATTGCTAATTCTAGCAAGAACTAGAACACACAATTTACCATACATATGATGAAAAAATAATTATACACATGTGAACATCTGAGATCTTGGTTGGCAGCCAGAAAAAAACAGTAATTGAGCTCCATTGAGCACTTACTCCAGACAGTGCACAGAAATATACAGCAGCAAAGTATCATAGTGCCAGATCACTTATTTTGTATACCCAGTGGCTGTTCCAGTTGCTACAACCAGGAGACAGAGAGGATGCTCAAGCTGTGCAGTAGGTATGTCTCTCTCAGGAACAGTAAATAGGATCTACCCCTACAATCTTGCCCTCACAGCTGCATCACCGGAAAGCCTTTGTCTCTGAAAGGATCTTCCAGTTCTTCCCCCACCTCATGCTTCTTCCCTTCTCCTTTCCTTCTCACTACCCCAGTAGGAGGAAGATTTAGTCCCCATGGGTGACTCTGGGTCACAGGATGGCAAATGGGGTTGCTGGCCTGGAGAAGATGAGAGGCAAGAGACACCCAAGAAAGTTGTCAGAAACCACTGTCTTTCCCCTGATCTCCAAATGCCCTGACCACAAGCCAGCAGAGAAAATCCTCCATAAATTTCAGTCTCCAGTCTGGAGAAGCATTTGAGTTCAAATCTCATTTTATAGGCGGGTGCAACAATCATGACTTTTTACTCAGAAAGGCATAACAGCAAAACCACTTCTTTTTCTTCTTCTAGACAGTGGGATACTCTATACCAGCTATCACCTCTAAGGTGATTGACTCCTTGCTGTTATTCTTCATAGACAGGATTTCTAATGTGTAGTCCTGAGTCAGGCATGTCAGTCCCAGAGAAGGATGCTACTGTTATCTTTCTCTCATTCTCAAAGCACATCTCAGAAGATGTGTCTTTTCTGGATTGCTCTTCAGAGGCACCTTTCTCTCTGCATTTATTGCAGTCAGATGTATTTAAAATATTTTTACATTTTCAGCCTTTAACATGCTTTTCTCCAAATCTTTTTTTTTTTTTTTTTCTGGATTTATGCTAGTTTTATGATTACCTTGCCAGAATACCTGCTTTATCGCGTTTACTTCATTTGAGTACAACTTCCGTTTGTTGAAGGATGTCTTTTTGCTTCTATTAACCTCTCTTACTGAGACATTTAATCATTCTGACTGTTTATTTGTCCCTTTTGGAGCCGCCTTCATTTGATGATTTCAGTTTGCTAATATTACTGTTATTTTAAACAGTCTCCAGTGCATGTATGTTGCCAATTCAACTTACCTTTTACATTTCCTTTTAACTAGCATCCTCATTTTTGTGTAGTTCCCATTTTCTATAGTTCAAAGATATAGCAAGGGTTGTTCCCTCCTATGAGGATTTTGAGATTGAATACATCTGCATTCGGACTAATGCCATGGTTGATTCTCTTTTGGTTCTCTGAAATGTTCAGTATGCAAATATACCGTATTGGAGAAAGGTATGTAAATGATTCAAAGCCTTTTAAAATGCAGGGGTTTAGCAACAAGCCTTTTCATATTATTTTAGACTTTATCGTTCCATTCTTCCTGTTTAAACACAGGCATTTTACTGTGGTCCCTAGAGTAGAGTATGGTCTCCTCTGCAAGCCACAGTTTCCTCTGTGATCAATAGAGACCAAGTGCGAACTTCTAAGGAAATTAACATCTTAAGCGGGCCGAACACTCTTCTGAAGGTGGTAAGCCTTTTTTGTTAACTGTGTAAGGACACTAGAGAGAGTATGTTCTTAATTTAGTCACTATGGTTAAGTATGTAAGCTTATGTGGCATGAATCCAGACTTAAGACCACAGATTTTAGATAGATAAAAAGCAAATACAGATAGTGACTCCAGCTGCCAAAAGTATTTTATTCATTTTAGCCATTTTAAAGTATTAGTTTGAACATATAACCTACCCAAAATACAAATAACCTAGAATTATATGTAAACTAGATTTCTGTACCATTGATGTTAGTACTTTTACAGTCAGATGGTCAGTGTTTAGATGATACATATGAAATTTATCTAGTTACATTTAACATCACTATCCTTTGTGGTATTTATTTAAGATATACCATGACACAGTTCAAGTAAGGTTCAAAATACAGTAAGAATAACATCTTCTGAATCAATCCTGTATACAGCTTGAATAGATTTGTGGAACACTTTGCTCAGAAAAGAATAGTTTTACATTAAACAATATTGAACTAATCAGGTGTAAAATATTATAAAAAATGTAACAGCTGTGATGCAACGGCTGAATGAACAATGAATAATGTTCATACCTGAGGAAAGTTGCTGAAGAAAGTACAAACTTTTGCACAAGCCCTACCTGTCTGTAATTATTACATTTATTGCATTACTACTTGTAGTCTGTTTGGAATCGGTAACACGATATTTCCAAACATTGGGTTTTCTTTAGATTTATTTTCATATCTCTTTAGAGAAGCAGAGGTAGAAAAAAGATGCTAAAAATTTGCTATGGAAAGTCTAGCTCACTAAACATTTTGACACAAGACAAAAGACTTCAGGATGTTCAGATACTATTTTGCAAAAAATAAAGAAAGATTATGTTCAGGTTGGCTTGATGTTACAAAAGATAGATGGAGAGCAAGCCACATGAATTTTCACTAAAAGGAAAGCCAACTAGAAGACTACAATCTGTTTTAAATAATTTTGAACTTTTACACGTCATTTATGGTTTGTCCTGATCAATCCAGAATGGAATAGCAGTGCACATACAGGGTCAGCACTGGTGCTCTCAAAATGCGTTCACTCCTGGCAGGTCCATGGTGGAAGTTACACACTGAGAAGCCACCAAGACATACAGGGTCAGCACTGGTGCTCTCAAAATGCGTTCACTCCTGGCAGGTCCATGGTGGAAGTCACCCCCAGCCCCAGCCTCTGTGTCATGCTCTCAACAGTTACTCCCCAATGCAGGTGCAGTGCATGCTTAGTGCCAGCAACAGATGTGAGCTTGCTTGCTAGCAAATATGCAATGTACACCCATGGTCCTGGGACCACACAGGAGCACAGAAATTAAACCTCAGTTCTTTCTTCTTTACAACCAGACTGATCACTAACACAGATGTACGCACTGAGTCAGCCGCAAGACTTTCTTCTTGCTGCACTGTGGTGAAGTATAAATACTAATGGTCTATGAATTTATTGTTAATTTTTCAACTAGAGATATATGCATAATTTAACGTTAAGGTCATTGTCTTAATATTTAACATTGGTTTCTCTGTCTTTTAACATTTTCTTTTTCTTTCATTCTTGGAGCGAGTGGAGATCTCCAAAAAGAAAAAGAAGGTTTTTTATTTAGTCCTCAGTAATTCACATTTCAATCTTCCAGAATAGTCACTTTATAATAGAGTAATCACAGTGTAAATGTCACCAGAGAGACTGTTTAAACATTTTAAGATGGAGGACACATTTCAAGTTGGAGGACAAGGACAAAGGTGTACAATTACACAAAGATATGAAAAGTTTCAGAAAAAAATCCAGCACAGTTAAAAAAAATAGAGTAAAACATGCAAATACCAGTTAAGAAAAACCTTAGAAAACCTTTTCCTATTCAAACGAGAAAAATAGAAATCGCTGTGCAAACTAGGGCAAATGAAATACTAAAGCATGTCAAAAATTCTTTGAGAAGCAAGTAAAAGCAAAAGGCTACCCAGTACACTTTTAAAATAAAATACACTCTTAAAATAAAATTATCAAGGGGTAAAAGGAGAACCTAAGGGAAAGTAATCTATATGTCCTCTACTTCTTCTTTTCTTTTCTGAAGTATTTGTAAGTGGCCATTCTTGTGTACAGAAAAATCAGACTAAATGGACCTTTTGCCAGGCCCATTGTGGTAGTTTTTGAATCTTAGAGCTGCATTATATCAATGTGGGGCAAAGTTCTTAACACAGCCTGAAAAATCTGCACCAGAAGAAAAGCTACATCTCTATTTCTCATTTGAATCAAGAAAAACAAAGCAAGAAGACAGAAACCTCAGAATAAAGTATCTCAATTTTAATAAACTTATCAAAAAAAAAAAAAGCTAATCAGAGTAAGAAACAGCCAAATCAGAAAGCTGTGCATCCCAGCACCAGTTTGAGCACCCAGCAAACCAAAGCACCCTAACACAGAGCAGTAGCTCTGGCCTTGTAACACCTTAATAACTCTACTGAGAGCACAACAAATTGCATTTATAACACAGCAGAGCCAGCAAAACATTTTCTGGAATTCCTGAGTGAGGAACCAGCCTTTATCATCATACTGTTGTTAGATCGATCTCCAAGTCAAAAAGTGCATTTGCTTAAGAAATCAGTTTGCGTGCATTATCATAAAAACAATGCTTCTGCTCCTAGAATATGCTTATTTTGCCTGAGTAGTTGAATGGCTTAGAGGGTTTTGAATACTTAATTGAATGAATATTTCATACAAATTCCCTGTGGTACAATAATTTTCCCTGATAGCTACCAAATCTCCAAAGCGAATGCTTCATTTTTACAGATGTGCAGAGCAGGTAAAATATGCTATTAGCATGTTTTAAAAAAATATTTAACTACTGCCTCTTTCAGGACATCTCTTAATTGTTTTTTCATACAAAATTATTTTAAAGAATCTAATTAAACATAATGTTTTGTATATTGAGTATTTTTTCTGCTAAAACATACATTTTTGTGTAAGAATTCTGCTTTAAAACTTTACACCTATTGGAATTGTTCAGATATTCAATCCATTAAGCTCCCCACAGTTGTTATGGTAATCAATTTTTTTTTTAAGGAAGCAGTGAGTATAGTACAGTTTGGACATTATGTACATTAAATTGGTAAAGAGTGCTGAGATGAGTTCCTTATCTTATGTTGCAGAAAACATGATCTTCTATCCCTTTTGGTCCAGTTCTTATTGCAACAGTTAGCAGACTGCATCTTTGACATTGCTCCTTTAAGCAAAAGTATATTTTTTGAGTTTTATTTTAGGCCCTTCGTGCTCAAATATGTACATGTATACATCTTTGTATGTTCACTGAAGCTATGGCTTAGCTATTCTTCTGCCAAATAGGGGTTATATAGAACATCTTCAGTAAAACAGCATCATCTTCTTGATATACCATAACACCCACTGCTCTGTTTCAGACTGTTCTTGTAAAAAGTTAAATGCCACATTTCAGTTTTGTTCCTTAATCAGTTCTGGAAACAGTTAATGGCAGCACAATTCATTGCTACAAATAATGTATTCACATTTACACTGACAGAGACAATATTGTTGTGGTTTACTTATGTCACATGAAGATATCAGTATCCGGCTTATGTTCAGAAATGTTTTTCATGTGAATGTTGTGTTCCCAAAGCTCAGATGTTAGAAAGGTGTAGTGGAAACTAAGTTCAGAAACTCAGATACAAATTAGGTGCTACCTACTTATGTTTTTCCTATCTTGTTTTCAGTGAAATTGATTGGGGTTGTGCAGTATTTGTAAGGACAGCACTGGTTCTTGGAGCTGACATAGATACCAAATGCCTTGATCACAACATGTGCCTGTAGTACAGTTAGTGCAGCCAAAGGAAACCATGAATTGACATAGGGAATGTGGTTTTAGGAGACCGAGAACAAGAACCTTCCAGCACCAGCTCTTTGGCATCCTTGGCTCTTCTGTTTGAAGCAACTGAATGCTGTATGCCAACTATTTCCTTCATCAGTATTTTCTTCATGGAGGTTTCTGTCCACCAGAGAGGAAAATATGTCTGAGATTTAAACAAATCTGTGCTCTAACAATTCAGATAAGATGTGCTAGCATGCTTCTACTAGTGAATACTCTGCTTCAAATACTAGTGAATTCAAGCCCCCGCCCAAGTAATATTGAGTATGAATGCACAGAAATATACAACTGTATTTTCACTGTATTTTCCACCATATACAAGAAATACTGGGAAAAGTGGGGAGACAGATGAAGTTAATGTATTCATTTGCATGTTTGTATATGTAAGTGTGTTTGTGTAACTAATTTGTTTATACAAATCAAAATTATTTTTTTTCTCACTTGAACATAACCTTCGTTTAAAGGGCATTCTATCTTTTAAACTTACAAACGTTCTTACATGCTATTAAGACACTTGAGTGGTAAAAAAACCAGAAATTAAAGTAATTGTAATTTTCATGCATCAGATAGCTTTAATCTGCTGGTTTAAGCTTTAAAATTTAAAGGAAGTACAAAACAAAACTTCTGATCAGAAGTTTGACAGTGTTTGACAGGGAATGCAATACACTTAAACTAAAGATGTAAGTTGAAGCAAGATGCAAAACAATCATTTTGAATTAGGAAACTGAAGAAATGGAAGTGTATATAACATGGCTGAACACCTAAAAAAGAATCGAAATCTGCAGTCCAGCCAACAACTGAGTTCAAACTGTTGATGACATTATGTAGAGGCTGAAAATAGTGACAATGCTGTAGAGCATTCCCTGAATTCTTATGACAAAAGGATTGCCTGATAAGGTTGGAGCAGGGAGATAAGTGCATAAAGCTGAATAAGACGTGGTAGTGACTGAAAAGCAGAAACTAGAACTTAATAGTTAATGCCTGAGGGACAGTACAATGCTTATTTGGAAGATTAATTAGCTGAAAAGAAAGACTGAGTGAGTATGCAGACACCCCAAAGCAGGCAGTAACAAAGAAGAAAGCAAGAGAAGGTGGTGACACACTGGCCAGCTTTGTAGAAGGGGGTTCTCTGTGTAAGCAAGTTTCAAGAGAGTAAATAAATTTATTGTGTATGAAATACTGCTGTGCACTTTTTTCTCCCCCTCCTCATGACTGTTTTACAGAATCACATTGAAGTGCCCAGCAAAGATTTTTTCATTATATTCATTGTGCCATTCCTTGTGCGGTACTAAGTGGCAGTAGGTATCACCACAAACCTCTACCTGGCAGAAGCAAGCAGCTGGGTGTTAATGGCAGCATATCAGCAGCTGATCTGTAATGAGAAGTTCCCTAGAGTACCCACTTCCCAGCACTGTAAATGCAGCAATTTGCATGTTGCTCAATTAATATGACATTCCTTATTTATGTTTGCAGTCTTTACATATTTTACATCCATGACTGATGATGTAGATATAACAGTACAATAAACACATTAGAAATACCAGATGGGTGGGTGGATGAGATTAGATTATCATTGCTGTCATTGCCATCACAGATCAACCAGATACAGTCTGATCAAACAAGAAATCCACTTCCACTTAATTAGCATATCCTCACTGTACTATAGTTCATTGGGAGGTACTGTGCCCTGGTACAATTTATTAAGATGAAACGCTATGATGAAACGCTGTGAGTGCAGGCTTCATCTGCTCTTCTCTTAGTATGCTTCCTAAGACAGTCAGCCAGACAACATTAGTATTTTTTGTT
The DNA here is from genome assembly GCF_000699145.1 of Aptenodytes forsteri. Classification (NCBI taxonomy): domain Eukaryota; kingdom Metazoa; phylum Chordata; class Aves; order Sphenisciformes; family Spheniscidae; genus Aptenodytes; species Aptenodytes forsteri. Next base: position 10,182,176 of record NW_008796110.1, on the reverse strand, counting down.
TGTCCCCAGGCAGTCTGTGTCTGAATCAAAATCCATCAAACTCCTGATCTGCCTCAGTGATGGCTTCCATCAATACAAACCTCCTCTCAAAACAACCCAAAAAACCACACCAATCCAAACACTAAATAGGCAAACAAATTCTAGCTTCATCTAAGACACTCAGAGATGTGAAAGACCTCCCTTGGCCCATTACAAGGAAGACTTCAACATTTAAGTTGTATAGCGTCTTTCTGGCAGGGATAATGACTCAAGCCTTGCACGATTATGCTAGGTAGCATGTTAAATCTTTTTTTGGGTCCTACAAAGAAGCCAGTAATTTCAGTACCTGTGCTTCTTGTTATAAAGTAACTGTCTTCTGTTAGCTTCCTGCTGGATGACTAACCAGATAAAAGGAGAGCATGGTATTAACATGCAAAGCTATGTATAAAGGACTTAATAAAATTATATCAGGTTCTAGCACTGTATGTGTCCTGGTTTTGGCTGGGATAGAGTTAATTTTCTTCCTAGTAGCTGGTACAGTGCTGGGTTTTGGATTTAGTATGAGAATAAAGTTGATAACACACTGATGATTTAGTAGTTGCTACGTAGTGCTTACACTAGTCAAGGACTTTTCAGCTTCCCATATTCTGCCAGTGAACAGGTGCACAAGAAGCTGAGAGGGGGCACAGCCAGGACAGCTGAC
>NW_008796110.1:10178795-10181273 GCF_000699145.1 Aptenodytes forsteri | reverse complement strand
GTGGCGAGAGTGAGCGAGTGACTGTGTGGTGCTCAGTTGCCAACTGAGGTTAAACTAAGACAGTATGCCATCCTTGCTAATCTAAATCTTGGCAAGTGTTCTAAAAAATTGGCCATAATATACAATAATTTCTCAGGACATGTCATAATTTTTTCCCCATGCAACCTGTTTTTTTTTTTTTAACTCTATGGCTAGTGGTATAAGCTAGGCATAGAGATTTCTTTAATAGAGATTTATGTGGTTTCTCTAATGCTTTAATCTTTGCTTCCATGGTTTCCTCTCTATTGCATCTTCCTGTTAGAAACCCGTCAACCCATTTCATTCATTTAATTCTCACATTTCCTATGATGTGCTGTGATCCTATGTATGTTTAATAAATTGGATGTATGGGAGTGAGATATCGCCTCAGAAGGGGTTGAAGAGAGCTTTTATATCAGGCAGAAGATTATTTCTGTCTGTCTCTGTGGTTACAAATATATACCCTCCATTTTCTCCTAATACATCTAGGTAATGTATCTGGTTCATACTAAATGGTGCAGTAAATTTGTCTCAAATATTACAGGAAACTTTCCAATTTTATCCCTTTCCCTTTCTGTCATAAATATTGATGTATCAACTTGTCTGAACCACAGACTTACCTTGAGCTAAAACTGTCAAGACAAATAAGTCCATTTAATTGAGGATTTCTGCATTAAAAGGTATAGTAATTTTTGCTTTGTACTGGTTCTGTGTTTATTATAATGCATTTAATTGTCTCTGTGTATTTGTGTAAATATGTTGTTTAGATGTATTTCAGAACTGTCTACCTCTTCACCTGACATCTATATATGACCCATTTTTCTGTTAGCAAATGCTGAGAAGGTGAGGATTTGATTCTTTGAATACTGAGCATGTGCCAAGCTAGCAATTTAATGCTAGATGCAGTGGACTCAATCAGAGCATCAGCTGTATGCCATTCAACTGATTAAGCAGGAGTTGCCCCCGTCTCATGAGAAATCAATAGAGAGAACAATGTGTGGAGAAAGGCAGCACTATTATGTCCAGAGCAATGTGAAACCCAGTGAAATGTACAGGGAACCATCACCAGAAAAAGGAATCATATTTTTAACACTCTGGGGAAAATATTTTCTTTTTTGCTATAGTTCTAGAGTATTGAAGATGTTGAGGCTCTAATAAAAAAGTAGGCCTTTTAGGTTTTATAGGGAAGATGTAGTGCCAAAACATCTTCAGTATTTACATCAGCAAAGCCAACAAGAGAGCTCACTGAAAAACTGCTCCAGGTAACTTTTCCACTGCGCACACAACTGTTCATAGGCTTAAAGTGATAGATGTATAACTACCATGTGTTAAAGCTGCTACAAGTGGGCATTAATAAAATAAATATCAACTCCTAAAAGAAAGGTAGGTTCCTGCTGTAATTACAATACAAAAGGATACTTATACTTACACTTACTGAGTAAAGCTACTTCTTCAGCAGTTCAGCATGATATGCCTTGGCTTTGCTAAGTACAGAAGCCTCCTAAAGCTGCTGCATGAAGTGATGTGACACTCCTTAGTACTGCTGAAAGCGAACCCACGCGGCAATTAGCAGTTCCACCTGCACACTATGTTGATGGCCCTTGCCTAATCCAGGATACATGTTTATTCCCCTAACTGGATGCCCAAATATCAAAAACTAGATGTAATGAGATCTGATTTTTCTTCCTGTGATATTCAAATACCTGAGGGTTTGAGAAAAAGATGAGGATGGGAGCTAGAAAACTCAGTCTTCTATTTCTCCCTAATGCATTTTCAGTCATACTCAGGTATCCAGTCCTCTTTCTACTTACAGCAATTGGTAACTGTTGTGATACCGCTCATATTTTAGTTAAGATATTAGGAGAGCCTCAGGATTTTTCAATATAAATATTGATTAGAAGCTGAGATAACCACATATGATAAGCTTTGGAGCCTTTCTATAACCTCTTCATTACTGAAAAATATTATAATTATACTACCAGCTGCCACTCAAGACAATAAATGATAGCTTTTCTGTTCCTCTGCCTTTCCAAGTTAATGGTTCTGCTCTCATAGCATCTTTTGGTCAGTTGTGCAAATCCTTCTTTTTCTTAGATATTTCCATCATGGTTTTTATGATAAATATGTGAAACTACCACAGTGAAGTCACTCTTTTTCTCGCTCTCTTTTCACAGATACCTTTTTTTTTTCCCTCTCCAAAAGCAGGCAATAAACAGAGGAAAACTGATGCACTGACTTTGTTGTCTCTCTTTTCTCATTCCAAAATTCAAAAAGTATGGAATGGCATTAGACTATGAATTCCCTTCCTTTTATGCTGTCCTGGTTTTGGCTGGGATAGAGTTAATTTTCTTCATAGTAGCTAGTATGGGGCTGTGTTTTGGATTTGTGCTGGAAACAGTGTTGATAACACAGGGATGTTTTCGTTACTGCTGAGCAGTGCTTACGCAGAGTCAAGGCCTT
>NW_008796110.1:10175359-10178619 GCF_000699145.1 Aptenodytes forsteri | reverse complement strand
GATGGGAAGGAGTGAATGAATTCCTTGTTTTGCTTTGCTTGCATGCGCGGCTTTTGCTTTACCTATTAAACTGCCTTTATCTAACCCATGAGTTTTCTCACTTTTACCGTTCCGATTCTCTCCCCCATCCCACTGTGGGGGAGTGAGCAAGTGGCTGTATGGTGCTCAGTTGCCAGCTGGGGTTAAACCACAACATATGCTCTTTTTCAGTTACATATCTCCTTCAGATATATCCTTTTCGTCATGCCAACTATATACACGTGTATGAAATTCTTAACAGATTTGATAACGACCTTATTTTCAATAACATAAATAAACATATTAATGATAAGGCAGCAGACACTACCCTGCCACTTGCTAATTCAGCATCAAAAAATGCAATCATAGATAAGAAACCAAACTTTATCCTATCCACAGCAGCACACTACACAAATGCTCATTAAGTAAATAAATAAATACATAACGCCTCTAACAAATAAGAATAGAAATAAGCTCTCTGAACTCCAAAAATGCTTTTCTGGAGTTATTAGAAGGTAATATATGGTGCATGCAGACAGTACACTTATCTCACTGTCTCCCCAAACTCCTGCTTTTTGAGTAAATCCTTCAACTATATGATACAAGCTTGGCTTCAAACAGGAGACTCATAGGTTTTCCTGGGAATAAATTTTACTAATTTTGAACATAAAATGATGAGAGCAATATGTCCAATTGCATTTACTTTGAACATTATAAATGGGCTGTTAGAACAGTACTGAAGTTTAAATCCAGCAATCTGTCACAAGCTTTACTGAGAATGGTTATGGGGGTTATATTGCCTTTTTTTTATACACGCTGTCCTGAATTACAAGGTGTATTAAATTAATTTCTTTAGTTGTACCTCCCTCATCCTCATTTCATACTGGATTTATATGTTTTTACCTTACAAAAAGGTGAGCAGCTAAAAGCCCCTGCCCTTATTTGTTAGTTGCAGTCCAGAAAGTTCCAAAACATTTTGTATTCTTATAGTTTCTTTTGAGATAAATACCTTTAAACGATCTTCAACATCACAACAAAAGAACAATGTAAGGAAATACATCAGAGTACTTCTACTGCACTTTGTGCCCAGTTCCTTAGTGGCACTAAGTCAGTAGGCACAGAACGGGGCTGCTCAACATGGGTAATGGCATTGGACCCAGGCTATGATTTTGCTATCCTGACCCCCAGCATAAGTAAGTGATCACGGAACACAATTAGAAGTGGCAGGATTAGGCTTTTAATGTTTGTAAAACTCTCTGAAGGTAAATGTTCACCATGGCTGTGTTCTGCTGATTGCAAGAGTCCTATTAAAGTACAACCAGAGATTGAAAACAGTTTGTGTTTTCACAAACTGTGACCAGCCCCTGGTCAAACAGTGCCACAATGCTGAGAAGAGAAATACCTAATGTCTTTCAAATATTAGCCTGAAAGTAATAGCACTTCTGTTAACGTTACTTATTTTTACTAGTTAAGTGTGGGCTTTCCCCAACTCAGTACGACAGATTTTTTGCATAGTGTTTAAAATAAAGATCTGCCTGCAACTCCTCATGTAAAGAATTGATTTTACAAGTTGGAATTCTCTCCAATACTCTGTAACCATATTCCTCTCTTTCTCCCACTTTCCCAGTTTTTCATCTGCAAGTAAAAGTCCATGATTCCCAGCAGCAGCACTTGGACAGCAAGCGGATTTAACAGCTTGCCACTACTGAAACCAGGAAATTTTACTCCTTCTCCTCCCTTTTCTCCTCCCTTTTCTTCTCTCTGTTCCACAGTCCTGCTCTTATTTTATGAGTCTTGTGCCTGTCAGACTCCCCTAAGATTGAAAAAGGAAAGAAGGGGAGTGGACAGAGATGAATAAGGTCATGGAGGCTTCTAATACTTTTCAAAGCTGATTTCAGGGAGCTGACAGGACAGTGTGAATGGGACTTGTTGGGGTGCAGGAAAGTGAGGCTTGTGAAGGAAGAAGATGCAAAATCTTCCCTCTTTGGTGGCAGAGTCATTAGGTTGTTTTGGCTGCTCATGAAAACACTGCTTTTGATTTCCATGACCGATTTCTGTGACCTGTCACCATCCCCTTCCTGTGAATGGGGAAATTTCTAAATATCTCTAAAACAGGCATGCATTTGGCCAGACTCTGAATTATAGTAAAAGTATGCTTATTCCAGCTTTCTAAATATGATAGAATAAACATATGGTCTTTCACAGAAACGTACAGGCACCTAGGTATACATTATTTTATGCTAATATAAACACTTTGGCAATCCATAGTTCTGGCTCTTAGGAACAAAAAAAGGAAAATTCTTCTTTTACCATAAAATTAGTTGTCTTTTGGAACCTACAAGTCATTGAAGACAATGATAAAACTAAATCAAACTCATCTCCTCCATTTGGGAGTCTAGACATCAGACATGTCATGACACCTAGCTCATTTATTGTCCCTCTATATTCAATGGGAAGAAGTGCTTTCAGACTATGATTTGTTTTCCCCGTCTTTGGGGAAAAGTGCTCTCTGAAAAATCTTATCACTTCCCAGTCAACACAGAAGAATTCCACATGGTATGTTCAGGTAAGATGCCTAGTTTTTACAAAACTGAGGTTATTACACATGGCTTCTCCAGCTTCTTCCTGTCTGTCTCAGATTCTGCATGTGACTTTCAGTTGACTTCAATACCTTCAGAAATTTCATAACATCAGCTGGAATCCATAAGCAGAAAACTGACAGTTCCTCAATTTCCAAACCTCACTCCAATTCTCCAAACTTTCACACTCTCACTGACCACTATAGACTTTGGAACAGGCCCAGAAAATAAGACATGATTGGAGTAAACATGAATGAGTCTCTAACGATGAAAGATAAAAATCTCTTACTTGGAAAAGACCTTTACTAAAGGTTTATGCATGTGCCAATAACTTTAATAACTATTATTACTTGTGAGCCTCACGCTCACAAGCCCTGGTCCTCATGGGGGACTTCAACCACCCCCACATCTGTTGGAGGGACAACACGGCAGGGCATAAGCACCGGGAGGTTTTCCTGGAATGCGTCGATGATCACTTCCTTCTCCAAGTGGTAGAGAAGCCAACGAGGAGAGGTGCTATGCTGGACCTTGTTCTCACCAACAAGGAGGGGCTGGGGGGGAATGTGAAGCTCAAGGGCAGCCTGGGCTGCAGTGACCACGAAATGGTGGAGTTCAAGATCCTGAGGGCACCGAGGAGGGCGCACAGCAAGCTCACTCCCCTGG
>NW_008796110.1:10164036-10173391 GCF_000699145.1 Aptenodytes forsteri | reverse complement strand
TGAAGATGTCCCTGCCCATGGCAGGGGGGGGGGACTAGATGACCTTTAAAGGTCCCTTCCGACCCAAACTATTCTATGATTTCATGATTATTTTCTTTTATTTAAATTATTTTCTTTTCCTTGGATTTGTTTTGTTTCAGAGACTATATAAAAACAAATCTCTTGGCACCCAAGTGTCTTCATTGTGTGTGTATCCTTTCTTTCAGTTTAAGAACTATATGGCAAAGTGACTGTTCACATTGAAGAGTATGTCTCATAAACCTCAAACGCTACTGCATATCAATTCATACTAAACACACATGTTCAGAAATAGTTTGAATAATATTGTCAAAGTTTTTAGCTGAAACGTGGGCTAAAGGACATATTTAGAAAATACAAGATGCTGACAAGTATAGTAGAAACCTGTAAGCTCCCAGTGATTACAGATTGAAGCAAAGCTTTTTAGCATGCGCTTTAGGACAATTAACATTACGCAGCAGTAGAAACAAATATAACTGAAACATTAAAAAGAAAGTGTTTCATGCTCTAATAGGTATTTGAAAGTCATCTACACATGGTTTCTTGACTCTTTCTGTATTTCTGAAAAGGTAAATAACCAATTAAACATATTGGTAAATAAGACCAATAACTGGCACTATTATGTAGTGGTTAGTAAAGTGATTAAAAATCTAGGCTCCAAGCTTCAGTTCCTGGATAGGTCACTGACTTTGTATGAGATGTTGTTTGCTTTAGTTCAGCTTATCTACCCCTAAAGCATTATAATAATAGTTCCCAGGGGATAGTGCTTCAGAGTATAGTTTGGGGAATTAACTAATTGACATGTGTGTGGTGTGTTACAATCCTTGAAAGTGTACAATATACTGTTAATATGAAATATTATTATTTCACTGAGGGATTGCATTGAGTGATGGCACAGCCATGGAAAGCTCTTCAAATCAATGTCTCCCCTGAGCAATTAGGTGGCAGCAGTGATCATAAATATCTTTTTTTATCTCCACTTGGTAAAATAGTTATGCATTTTCCTTTCGCATGTAGATCCAGGCATTATGATTGAGAACTTTGTTATATCTAGAATGGATGGCTCCAATAGTCATTGGCTTAGGCTGACACACAACAGTCAAAGGCATGGTATAATAGGCAAAGTCATCACTGTGGTGTTCAGCATGCAGGAGAGCAGAGTCTGGTTATGGGAAGGTTCAGTTTTTTCCCTGAACTACAGTCAAGAATATTAAAATCAAGTCAAAAAATGCAGATACCGGAATAGGTGAAAATTTTGGAAGTAGTCCTGATTTCTCTTTGCTTGGAACAGTGGTAGTTTCCTAGAGCAGCTTTTTATGCAACAAATTCTGCCTACTTGATATTTTGTAAAAGATGGCTGTTGACGTAGGCCTTTTTCAAAGCCACATACTGATCTTTTGGCCAATGAATGCTGTAACACTCCAAATAAATAAGAACACTCTAGATAAGCATCTTTAAAAAAACAGCGTATTTGAAATGTGTCTAAACTGCACAGTGCAAGGGAGTGTTGAAATAACCCAGAGGTTACCAGGTGCTTTGACTCTGGTATAGAATTAGCTCCAGACAGATTTATTTGTGGAACAGAGACTTCTTTGAAGCTAAAACTGCACAAGTAGCTCCTTATTACCCACAGAACGATTCTGATGCTTAAGCTGTCATTAATGAGAGAGTTTAGGTGGCTCCATGACGTAGCAATATGTGGTGTTGACAAGCTTCTGGACTAGACCAATATTTGAGGTCTTATATTTTAGATGTATATCAGAATGTATGACCTAGTAACACGTATATAGATATTACAATATCTACATATCTACATATTGTGATATGAAGTTGACTGCATTTTCACAGTGTCCCTAATTGAAATTTTAGACTTGTAGACAGTCTGCTACCTTCAATTGTGCTTAATACTGTGGTATAATGCCTATTAATACAATCCTAATATTACCACTCTATAGCTGCTTATAATTTTCAACATTGTGATGTTATGCTAAATGTAGCCCTTCATACTCTAATCAGGTAGATCACCTCATTTTTCAACACAGGTGTCCTTTTATTAATTCATCTCTTATTTCACTTAACCAGGAGAAATAAAAAAGGGGCCAGAATCTCTATTATTCATTTCCTATGTAATCACAGCTTTGCACAGGCCAGTCTGAAGCCACATTGGCCAGATCCAAAAGAAAAAGGTTTGGGATAAAGATGAGACTCCTACAAAACCCAAGTAACTCCATTCACCCTATGAGCCTGAGAACTTCCCACCTGCTGTGTGCCTCCAGATTCTGTTGTATTACATCCCGAGGGGACTCAGTCATCTTCTTCTCTTTACAGTTACTGTTCCGTCTTCCGGACTGTAGGCTATTCTTTCCATCCTTCCAGTGCCACGTCGTTTCAAAGTGTTCAAGACTACCAGAGAATAAAACGTTTTTCTAAAGTAGCAAGTAATGGAGTCAGGTTTGCTACCCGCACACATTCTCTCTTTTTTGCCCAACAGGATACAGACTACTATCAGCACACCAGCTAGAGCAGGAAGGACAAAGGGGGCCCCCCGCCTTGCCCAGAAAAGCCTGGAAGAAAAGGCATAGCAGAACTGATGTGCAGATGCGCAGAAGTGCGGGTGCCAGAAGGGGTCAGTACCTGAGCACTCCTCAGCTGGCGACTGTCGCACCAATGGGTGCACAATTAATCTAAGCATTTCAGGGAGAGTTATGGAGAGGGTGCGTGCTTCACCCCTTTACATTACAGCAAGTGTGCAGAGGCTGAGAAAAGGATGTTTGGTCCTTTCAAAAGGCAAGGATTGCGGAGGATTTTATGCATTCATAATTATTGTGCCTCTAGGAGAAAGAGACAGAAAAAAATGGAAACTTACATTTTCCCATTACACTTTAAACTTATCTCATTCAGGATACAAGCCAATGTCATACATACTTGTTACTTCTTCTGTATCACTGTTGCAGTTACTTTACTTACAGGATTTTACTGAAATAGGAGTTAACGTGCACAGAATATATCAGCAGAGTGTGAGATGAGGTCCACAGACTAAATTAAAAGATCTTTTTTTCTGAAAGAAACCACTTCCCTGTCAACAAGGCTTTTATGGTTGCTTTATACTAGGGGGAGAGGGGGAACAGAAAGTATTTGAAAATTAATTAAAAAAAAGACGTATTTATAAACAGGAAAAAAGTTTTGGCATTAAGTTTTATCCACAAATCTATGAAATTGGCAGGGATTTTCTCATTAATTTGCCTGGTCATTGTTTCACACCCTGGATGAACAAATAACAGAATTTAAAAAATAGAGAGGAATCAATCTAAATGACAAGACACAGACTTACAGTTCTAACAATGTAACGTGGCTACTGTTTCTTACAGTCATATGTTTATCTGTAACACTGGTGTGAAATATAATTAAAAGAATGCTTTGATCTGTAAAGAAAAACAAAAATTAGCTTACACTTATTCAACTACTTACTAAAAATATCAAAGAAGGTTTTTTAGACAATTCATCACTAGAAAATTGGCTGTCAGTGAATACAATAATCTCTTTCAACAAGAACAATGTACTTATTAAAAAGTTTAAATTGCTTCTACATCACTGAATTTTATCCATGTTGGTTTGAAAATACTAATCTTTCATGGGCCACTTTTCTAGCAATTACAAAATTACCTTTATATAATATATTAAAAACTATAAAGACTTTTAAAAGAACCATTTAAAAAATTGTTTTTAATTGAAAACATATATTGAACTTACAGAAGACAGTATTTCCTCCAAGATGTAGAACTCACAACATGCATTAATCCTTTCTGTCTGTGGTTCCTGCCATCTGAATTGCAAGATATTTATTTAATTTTTCAAAATCTATATTAAAACAATTAACATGACCTGTATAAAATGGTAATCTCTTCCAGTGTAAATTGACTCCCAGGAGGAAAACAAGATTCTTCTTCAAAAGGCAGAAAGATGCAAAATAATAAAAATTCTCCCTTCACATTTTCCCCCAGCCACATGGGGTAGAAGAGGCAGAAGCCAGCACAGGTGAAGCCAACACTTGGGGATTGGAGACGGTCTCCAACAGTAACCAAAACTAGCAGGAGCAGCAGGCATGATCCAGGCTTACCTGGGATCCTACACTCCCTCCACAGCTGCCACCCACAAATGAAAGCAGTAGCTCGCTGTTGGCAACTGAATCTGCAAATTAGTTTCCTTCCACTGCTTTCTTACCATGTACCACTTCCTCCTTCACCTCCTCGATTAGTCTTTCCCTTCCTTAGGATGGCCTCTGTGTTGCTCCCTACTGCATGCATAATTAGTTGTGATTCACGAAGCATTCATAAAATACTTCACTCTCACCCAAGAGACAAAACCACTTCTGAACTAGAGGTACAGTTGGTCATGTACCTCTTTGTAAAGAAAAAAATAGCACTTAATTGCAGCGGTAGTTAAGACTGATTGCGCTTATAGCCCTTGGACATGTTTGGGACTTCAATGCACAGATCTGGGATGGTGCTGAGCTGCTCACTCCATGGCATCTCCGCTCTTTGGGGAAGTCTACTCTTTCCAGTAGTGGTGCATCTGGTAAAACTGTACTAGTTATAGCTCTGCACAGTACCTGTTCCAAGGATAGATCTGCGTTTCCCTGCGCAGACTAACTACTATGTGTCCTTGCAGTTTCTGCTTGTCAGTGAAAATCCCTGTACCCACACACATAAGTTAAGGTCTGGTAACTATCTATTCATCACGTTATCTTGTCTTTTGGCTTCTTTCTATACATGCTAAATTTGACCTTTTTGGTATTATGTTTATGTACTTAATAGCCAGCACAATAGGTGAGGTTTCAAAGCACTACTAGAATAAAAATGAAAGTGAAAGGAATATTCTGCAATCCTGTACAGACACCTTTAAGTTCTTTAAGATTCATGACCATTGGAAGTCAGATGTCTGGTTCCCTTAGGCACATCTGGAAGTCCTTGTCTTAAAGTATTTCTGGATCAAAGGACCTTGCCTGGCAAGCAGCTAAATGTATACCCTGAGCAGGCTATTGATAAGAAACTGGTAATTAAACAGTACAGGTGAAACAAAATGATTATGTAAAACATTTAGCGGTTCATCAGACATTCAAACTAATGTGTATAATTTGCATTAAACCCCACACTTCTAATAGTTTTAGCTTTAAGTTCCAAGCTCATTTCACCTTAAAAGATTTGCTGGCAATAGTCCCACTTTGGTTTTAAGTTAATGTGCTTGTGTCAAAGGAATAAAAAAAGAGGAGGCAATTTGACAGGGCTTTACAGACTAGTTTTACACAGGAACTTAGCAAAGGACTGGATCATGGTCCTCCTTCCTTAGAATTGCTAAGTAATTCCTCTTTTGGGGAGTATTTTTGTGTGATGGCTGGGATAATGCAATAATTTTAATGGAAAAGATGCTCGAACCTCTCAGTCCTTGTGTTGGCAGCTTCCCAGCAGGGTTTATTCAGACACTGTTGTAGTAATTTCTTGATGATGTCTGAAGCTCTTTGTGACTTAAATCTTAAATTTTGCATCTAAATTACAGGAGCCTTTTAGACTGAGGAAGTCTCCTGTATGTGATGAAGAAGTTGATCTTTTAGAGAAAAAAGGCTGGAACCTCTTCTTTTGTTAAGGTTATTGGCGTACAAACCCTGGCGAATAGTATAGTAACAGTAAATGAAAGAAGCAGATATAATCTGCTTCAGGAGGAAAAGACTGAAGTGTGTCTAAAATCTATAATTAGAGAAGAGAAAGTAAAGAAAAATATTGCTACTCTTCCTCAGGGTCCTGCCCAAAGCTATGGAAAGGCTGGAGTCATAATTTGGTTTTGTTTCAAAGCCTATCAATAGTCAGTGTCACAACTCCATGACAAAGTGCAAAATTGAGGCTTTTGCTTGTAGTACTATTTTTCTACAGGGTTGAACTTGAACCAGGTCCTGCTACTGCAAACACCATGACAAGAAGGGTTGTTCCAGAAGAATTTTTCTACATCAGCTCCTTGAGCTGCATGAAAGACATTGCACAGAGCCCATGTTACCATTTTGCTTCTTTGCACATCCAAATGGCCTAAAAGGAGGTGAAAAGAGGGACTGGACTAACTAACTAGATGCACAGAGATCAAATCTTGCAGACAGTTGCCCATTATTTCCCTCTAATGCTACCAGAGGATTTAGAGCGGTAGTGTTTGGAGGGAGTCTGGAGTCTCCCTCTTTTTGCATTCCTTTCTGATGTCCATTCTGTGATCCCACAGCTACCCCCGTGTGTCAGCTAAGGGATATCAGCTGCCTTAGTGAAAGCTGTGTAAAATTCTGGTCAACCAGAAAGAAAAATCCAAACTGGAGCAGACATAAAGTAGAGTTATTAGCATGATCAAGGGACCAAAAAGCCCTCTGAGGGAAGACAAAATAACGGGATTGTTTAGCTTAGCCAAATATGGAGAGACATAAAGTATGTTATGCACATTAGAATGCAATCACCATGTAAATTAAGCAACAGCGTGGAAAGCTGGGAACAGAATGGCCATATGCAATTTAAAAGAAAGGTTCTAAACTTCAGAGGAAAGAGGTTTTCTTCTGAAACAACATGACAGTAATAGCAACGGGAACAAAAAAAACCCCTGCTGGATTTTAAGGCGGAGTTTATGACTAGGTCATTAAAATGCCTCTGATACTAGAAGACCGCTTTTGGCAATCCTAATCTAATCCTCTGCCTCATATTCCACTGACCCAAAGGAACAGGTGTTTCGCAGAGACTGGAAGAGGCCACAGTGCGAACAGCTACTCTGACTGTAGTCAGAAAGCCTACCTGGCACCATCACTGCTGCAGAGAAGAAAAGTACTGGTGGCACTGGGGAACTGCTCAGCCACCAGGTCAGGCGAGCTGAGCGCATATGCTCAGATAATCAGTAACAATGGACACAGCTAAAGCACCTCTCCCCCCCCCTCAATCGGAGTGAATCTCTGCCTGGCAGCTTCTAGGCTTCATGGAATTTTTGAGAAGCAACAAGCAATTCAGTTACTTAACATTTTGTCAAATGAAGTGAGACATTTTTTCAAGAGATATACTTTTAAAGTGCTGGCTGCGTATAATTGTCCATACATCAGAGGTAGCAACTTGTTAGCACAGCCAATGGCAGACTAATCATTTTCCGGTAGCAAGGAAAAGCAAAAGCCCTTCAAACAGACTTTTCATGAGAAGACTTAATACAGCAATCAATAAAGACAAAGGAAAATATAGCAAATCAGACAATAACTTTTAAGTGTAAGCATGTGCAAACTGGAAATCTTTTGCTTTGCCCTAAAAATCTCCGAGCAAATGTACATTTCTACTGGCTAGGAGGGATGAGTCTTAAGGGATAATCAGGCTTATATGAGATCCAGATTCCCAGTAAAGTAGGCAATAGTCATTTCTGGGTATTGCAAAGCAGAAGGGTACAAGGGAAAGATGCCTTTTGTAGAAAACTTGTATATTAGTGTCTCTCCATAATCTTTCATTACTAGTCACTCTGAGCATTAGGTAATCAGACAAGATGGAATCAGTCTCACCCAATATGAACCAATTACATGAATTATTAAATAAAAGGGTATATAATTAATACATTTTTTAAATTATGGACAATTTTTCAAAATGCATTTTCTGAAGCATCCTGGGCATTCAAAAGTGTATTTTTCTATGCTCTTGTTTCTGTTGTGTTCTGAATATAGAAGTTACATATTTTCAGTCCCAGGTGGAGGCAATTCCAGCTTCTAAATAACATTTGCCAAGATTTCCCCGTCTTTACTCATTGTGCCCTTATTGTTCTCTATTTTATATTGATAATTCTGTTTTGAAACTTATCTTTGTCTGCATTTAATGTGCCTACACTGCAGGGAGTACTTACCATCTTTATCATACAATTGGAATCAAAGATTTTAAGGATAAATGCCTGTAAGGGATATGCTAGGATGTAAATGTTGACTGTCCTGTTATTTCATGGCAAGCTTAGGAGCATTGTGTGCTGCCTAGCTTAGGTCCCTTAATGATTACTGTTCTAACAATGTGAAACTGCCTCCTAAATAGGCATAAGATGTTCCCACTCGGAGGCCTCTCTTTACGATCATTCAAATCAGTGCCAAAGTCTAATAGATTCAGTGGAATATAAATACATCCCTGAAATTTTTGTGAAGATTGAAACTGAAAATAAAAAATATCCATTGGATGCAAACATGAATGAATTAAAACAGAAGAAGATATTAGCAAGTTCTCAGAAAGATAACAGAAGCCTAGACTCAATCTTGTATTAGGGGCTAGGAAGGACTGCACAGCTTTAGACTTTGCTCTACAGCTGGGAGATATAAGCCATCCTTTGACTAAGTTTGATGACTCTGACTGGTTCATGTGGAATAATTTTCAATCAAGATTTTTCATCCTGATCCTAATGGGGCCACTTACCCTACTACACGCTTTTACTGAAATATGAAAACAAATATTGGTTTTGAAAAATAATGTAACCTTTTGCAAAATTATTCTTTCTGAACAGAAAAAGAGATTAATTCAATGTTTCTAAAAACATATTCAGACATGATATAATCAAAGCAAAGCATTCAGGGTAAGAGTGGGAACTGGGACTGAAGGGTGGCCCATGACATACTGTACAAAAAATTAAACACAAAACTTTTTCAAGTTTCAATTTTCCTCACAATGCAACATAATTAAGTCCTGCAAGATTTTCCAGGCTGTAGTCTACTGGGTGTTACCATCTGCCACTTGCTGAAGTATTTCAACAGAAGTACTTCAGGAAAGCTTTTTCAATAAATATTTCATTGAATTGTAACATGAGGGCACCTGGAGATATTCCCATCAGCAAAACTTTTTTTAGTTTATTAAAAAATACAATGGGTTGCACACATAAATTTCAGTGATACCTTTAATTTTGGACTTTGCTGTTATCGACTCTCATGCTTCCATGGGCCTTCACTGAAAATAATATGAAGTCTAGTTTTTGTCTGAGGGATGGAGCAGTAGCTGAAATCTGACATTCATAAGCCAGACCACCATAAAAACATTGGGAACATTGCTGATTTTCTTTGTTAAAAAATGCAATACAGACCAAAATGAAATTATAAATATGCATTACCAACCATAATATTTAAAAAAAAAAAAAGATTTCTTGCCTCTGTCTCCGATTTTTAAAAAAACATTAGAGTGAAGATTTTGTGCTGGTTTTGGCTGGGATAGAGTTAATTTTCTTCATAGTAGCTCGTATGGGGCTGTGTTTTGGATTTGTGCTGGAAACAGTGTTGATAACACAGGGATGTTTTAGTTACTGCTGAGCAGTGCTTACGCAGAGT
>NW_008796110.1:10157512-10163685 GCF_000699145.1 Aptenodytes forsteri | reverse complement strand
CGAGTGGCTGTGTGGTGCTTAGTTGCCGGCTGGGGTTAAACCACGACACATTGTTCTTCTAAAAGTGAAAAAACCTATCTGAAGTTTACAGGAAGGACACCTAAAGGAACACATGAAAAAGAAACATTTTGCTGCTGAAAAATGACAGTCAGTAATTTCTTCTACATGTGCAACGGCCTCTGCATGTTTGATTTGTTGTCCTGCACTGCCAGTGCGTGCATTTGCACCTGCTCAAGGAGGATGTTAGACCATAACCTTGCACAGGAGAGAATTTCTACAGACAGAGTAGATGCTTGGCAATATCAGGAGGATGTTAGACCATAACCTTGCACAGGAGAGAATTTCTACAGACAGAGTAGATGCTTGGCAATATCAGGAAAATGTCATCTTAGCCTTTCTCACATTGTGTACAGCATTTCTACCTCCTTTTGGGTCTCAAACTGTGCCAAACCTTTGGGCACTGTCCCTTGCTCCAGCAAGCATCAACTCCTTCCTATTTCTGCTAACACCACCAATTCTGCTGGTAGTTTGTTGCAGTTAGCAGAAATCCAGCAGATTTCCAGACATCTAGGAAACCCAGGCAAATGGCCAGGACACACATTCCTGCCAATGTTGGCAGCTGTACATACCCCTTCCCTGGATTCCCCAGGCTCCCAAGGACTGGAGTCCTAAAGATTTTGCTGCTATGAGAAAGCCATTACTTCCTTTCAGGCACAAGACCACATCTTCTCTTATTTTTACGGACTGTTTTACTTTTTCTATGTTCCCCTCTCTCTTCCTGCTGCCACCTCCCCAGGCACATTGGGAATTAATAATGTGAACTGGAGGTGTTCCCACCTTCAGTTTTCATTCTCCTTGCAGTCTGAGCATGACTGATCAGGGAGCAGAAATGCTGATGCAGCCTATGCTTACTTGGAAAGGGAGAAAGCAGCCAGGCGTTTCAGTCCATATTAGCTGCTAAGAGGCACTGGCGCTACTCAGTAGCCAAAATTTGAGGGAACAGCTAGCCACGAGGGGAAAAACAAATTAACCAAACATGTGTCATGTGTACCCACACCCATCCAAAAAAAAAAAAAAAAAAAAAAAAAAAGAAACGGCCTCTCTAATGGCAAACTAGAGACATTACACACTCAGTCCTCCAAGCCTACACATTTCTCTAGCTATTCACAATTATAAAGCAACTCTAGGAAAACAACAGATAATTTCTTCTTGTTTCAACAAAAACGGCCCTCTTTTTTTTTCTTACCTTTATTCTCTGTATTAACCTGCAACTATACCTTTGCAATCTGTTCCATTCTTCTTCTCTATTTCTTCATTTTATGTCCTGACAATCCCAGGTGTCCAAAGAGATGTCAATGCTGTAATGCTCAGAATCCAGCCCCTAAGCTTTAGGCACCTAATGCTGCAATGGAGCATACAAGGTCCATATATGAGTTGCGCATCTCAGAACAGGGTTAAAAAAGACCTGTATCTTGGATACAGAGGGACCTAAATTAACACATCACAATGCTGAGAACGTTGGCATGGCTTAAATCCTACCCATCTCTAAAGCTTAGGTAGTGAAAGTCATTTCCCTTCCCCTCAACATTTTCCATCTCAAAGGCTCTGCTCCACATGACCCTGTTTTTTCAAAACATGAGCAGATCTTGCTTCTGACTTTCAAAAGGATGGAATAGATGCCCCTGGTGCCTGATGCACTATTTTAAGGAATTGGTCTGAGTTTAGAGCAGTCCTTCAGGAAAATCTCATTTCTGCTTTCTTTTAGGACTGAGGTATTTCAGTCTTCAGCATTTCCATGTAAATACTTGTAAGTGTGCTTGGGGTTTTCTCAGTCACCACTGTTGAAGGTGATTACTCCTGCTGGTGCAAGTAGGGGAAACATGAGGGAGAGGAGAATAGAAGATGGAGGGGGAGAGAGAGAGAGAGAGAGAGAGAGAGAGATGGGAGAAAGAATATTTATTCAGGTATAGAACAGCTTTTCTGCAGCCCTGTTGCCAAGGCAAAATATCCATTGGAGCAAGACTATTTCCTGGTGGTTAGGACACAGGGATAGATAAACCTGCAGTCTAGTCTCAATTCAATGATTCAATGGTGACGTCTGCATTTCATATGAATTAGATAAAATGCAAGATTAAGTATCATGGACATTAGAGGCAGAGGAGAATATACATTACAAAATTCTTATGTGTTGTGGGATAAAGGTGACATTTCTCTGCTTGGGTGTTTTTGAGTAAACCAAATACATATCTTCAGGTAAACAGCAAAAAAAGGGTTTCTATGGAATTTAGATTCTTCAGGGAATATATGGCAGCTGTGCAGAATATTTGAGAATCACCTTTTCAAATTAGATACCTAATGCAGAAGTTAGGTAGAGCCTAACTTTGTCTCTATGCATGGATCACACCTTTTCTCATCTTTTCTCTTTGGCACAGCTGTTTTTTCCTTTCTCTCATGGCTGGTTTTCTGCAGGAGCTGGTTTAGAAGGAGAAACCAGGTAGTGGCTTCACTCCCACCAGAAACTGCTGAGAATGGCTGCTGTGAGAACCACTGACTAGGGCTGCTCCATCCTTATTTTTGATGCTTATGAAAGATCCTTATTGTCCATAGATATCCTGGTTTCCTGTCAAGAAACCATGAAACAAGGATTATTCAGCATGACATGAGCAATTAGGCTTCCTCCCACTGTATGACAGGAATCTCTGTTCTAAACCTAGATCTCTTACAACATGTACAAGAAACCATAATTTTCTTACTAAGCCAATCTTCCATTAAAAAGATACCCTGAACCATTCTATAGTAATAAATTACATTCCTGAAAAAAAATAGGCTATCTGAAATGAAGCTGGACAAAAATAAATCTATTAATATGTAGTTTGTGCAGGGAGGTGCAAGAAATAAATGTTATATCGCTTCATTTGTGATAGGCAAACAAAACTAAGGTTAAATCAAACTGTCAAGAATTAAAATTAACCCTCCTAAAGGACACTTGTATGCATCCTTTATACTGTCAACATCTAAGCGGGATTTCACCTCTTCTGTGTAAGAAGAAAAAGAGAGGAGCAAAACCAGCAAACCATCGATTTAATGATTACTTTTATGTAAATATATCATCATGTGCACTCATGCACAAGAACATACAAACACTGAGTGATAACAGCAGCTATGCCTGTCACATAGACAAAGATGTTGTCATTATTATCCATCTGCACTTAAAATGCATTTTCCATTAATACATAGAAGCTCCCCCAGGACTGACAGTTACATTACAGCCCTTCCAACAACACTCTAATTGTTTCTAAAGGTTTATAAGAAGCCAGGCCTTGCAGAGAATTGTTTTCACAACTTCTAATTTCTGAAAATTCTTCCTATACTTAAGGCTATCTCGTGAACTTGTGAAAAGAGGTAAAGATGTGTTTGGTTAAAGTAGTCTTATTTACACCCTTGTGTAAGTTTTATTGCTGAGTATCACCTTGTATAGATTTGATAGGGGTTTTTTTTTTTAATCTTTGGTGATGTTAAGGAGTTTAATGAGGATTCAAGAAAAGATTGTTTAAATCCCAATGAATTTGACAGTAGCAAGTTGTGTCATCATACTGCTTCTTGATATTCATCACTTTGCCTTTCTATATTTCAAACCAACAATCGTAGCTGGAAAAAAAAAATTGTAAACCAAAGTCAGGAGAGTTATTGTAAACATAAATGTTATACCATATTATGTCAATTTGCATGGCAAAACAGAATACAGGAACTGTCACAAAGTCAAGGGTAGGACTCATTAAGTATTGCAAAATGTTATCTCTGAATATTAATTGATTTTTAAAATTAATCCACATAGTTTCATACCCTTTTCAAGTATGCTTCCCATTAATATTCTAGCAATGAAGTTTGCTGCAGGTTGGAAACACTTTGTAGATCTTTGTATGTTTCCTACTCAAGGTCTGAATAAATAAATTGTACTGGGCGAAATATTCATGGGAAGACTTTCAGGATTCTATTATAAAAATCAGAGTTTGTAATTCTGAACACTCATAGAGGAAATCTAGGTCTCATTCTTTTATTGTTATGCCCATCACTCTATATCATTCAACCTATATAAATGTAGTGAACAGACAATGCTGAATTGCAAAAGCATAACATCCAGGAAAGTCACTAGTGATGCATCCACCTACAGATTTATTTTTTTTCCCAGCTGAGGAACTGCAGCCATCACACAGGCTCTGAGTAAACCCCCATGACAGTACCCAAAAGCCTACCCACCTGGACAAAGGAGACCTCACTGCATGTCCCCAGCTGGAACTGACTACCTGAATCCATTAGGAGCTAGATAATAAGGTAACACCTAATTCAGAAAGCAATAAATAGCCCCCTCTTAGGAGTAACATGGTGCTCAGGTCTCCAACACCACATAGAAGCTGCAATCTGAGGAGAGGAATTGCCACAGGTAGGAGCTGAGCTGTCAGCCATGGTCATGGTGAGCCTCCCATTCTCAGGGGTCATCTGGATTGGCTGGTGTAAACTGCACGAGCAGGGATGAGCTGTGATTTGTGTGAGGTCTGTGTCTGCAGGGCAGGCATCACTGTCCACCTGCTGTGTTTGTCCTGCCAAGCAAATCAACTTCAGGTTGTGTGTCAGTGACTGCTGTGATTCTGCTTGAGCAGCCACCATGTCAATCTCTCCATGATATCCAGAAAAGTATTTCACGGCTGAAAAGCAGGTAAAACACAGATGAAGTCTGTAACTTCTGGAGTCAGTGACTAAGTCCACAACAGACTTAGGAGAGCTTTTTTGCCCTGAGTCAACAGAGACCCGGAGCCAAGACACTGGAAGAAAATCCCAGTCTATTGCTCACAGGAGACTGAAACCAAGAATAAGGAGTGACAGGAGGTCTAATCCAACACTATAATGGATTACATGTTGCTTAACTGACAGTGTCTCCCTTATTTATTTTAGAAAACATGTAGCCTGAAACTTGCCATTTAGCACAATGACTCAGGAAATCCAGTTTTAAAACCTTGCTCAACTGCATGCTCTGCAAAGCTTTAGGCATTTCAGTTGAGGTAAATGCACAAAACAATGCAGGTGCCCAAACCCTGCTTATTTTCCCCTGTAGGCCCATCAGTTCAAACCCTGATATCCTTAACAGCCCAGCTTAACTGGTGTGGACTTTTGTCAGACTACACCTAGGTATTTACACAGTAGTTGTCCACATCTGAGCTTGTCATTCTCATTTACAATCACTGAAGAGAAACAGAGTAAAGTAGACATCTTCTTTTGGTCTAGTGAAACAGGTTTTGCAAGTGTCTATTTCCCTCCAGTGACTACCATAGGCTGTCTAACTAACAAGGGTCAATAAGCCCTGGTAAACAGCTAAGTTACGAGCGCTAAAATCTCTTAATGTTTTCACTGGCCACTTTAAGTGGCTTTCTGTTCAACATGCATCTGTTGAAGGCATTATTATTCAGTGCCAAGCTAACTGCAAAGACAAGCAACAAAGATGCTGAATATATGGCTGAGGATGACAAATTAGCTCTGTATCATAAAGGCAGGTGTTAAAACATTGCTGCTAAAATGCTTAGATCTGCCTCTTTGTCTCTATATTCCTCAGTTCCTGATCTGTAAAATAGTGACAATGCACTTCTCTACCTTTCAGGAAACTTGTGAGTATAAATATTGTAAAGAGAGCAAAATCAAATATTGTAAAGAGAGCAAAAAAGCAAGAAAAACTCCACTGCTAAGTAGAGACAGAGAGATAGTAACAAACCATTCTCTATTGATAAGTCTGTCTGCTTTTCCTAAATTAAAATTAAAAACCCTTTCAATCTTCAGCAATTAGAATGGTCTTTAAGAGGATGACAAAACAAATAATTTTCTTTTTTGCTATATTTTTGTTATAATAAGAGTTCAATCTGAAAAAGCATTCAAGCCCAGCTCCTCAGAGGTATTGAGATGGATGATTCATGCTGAAATCAGCCAGAGCTTTCTTTGTAGATCCAGGTCCAAAGTATTTTTTAGATATGTTCAACAGAAAAGGGTTCGAGTGCACCCTCAGTAAGTTTGCAGACGACACCAAGTTGGGCGGGAGTGTTGATCTGCTCGAGGGTAGGAAGGCTCTGCAGAGGGACCTGGACAGGCTGGATCGATGGGCCGAGGCCAACTGCATGAGGTTCAACAAG
>NW_008796110.1:10136949-10157044 GCF_000699145.1 Aptenodytes forsteri | reverse complement strand
GATTGGATGTAAGGAAAAATGTCTTTACTGAAAGAGTGGTGAAACATTGGAAGAGGCTGCCCAGGGAAGTGGTTGAGTCCCCATCCCTGGAGGTATTTAAAAGACGAGTAGATGAGGCACTTAGGGACGTGGTTTAGTGGGTGGTGGTGGTGGGTCGACAGTTGGACTCAATGATCTTAGAGGTCTTTTCCAACCTTAATGAGTCTATGATTCTATGATTCTAAAAGCAACTCAGTAATTAGTAATGCCTTACTTATCTAACTGAAATGTGTTGAAAACAAGAAAATGTTAGCCATTTTTCAGTTTACCATTTTCCTGTGCAGGATTAAGTTCACTGATATGTTTGCATTAACTGATGCAAAGTATTCATATTTACCAAGTCCAAGTATAGCCATGCTTTCAAGGGTTGCTGCAACATTAGTTATGTAATGCTCCTAATACCTTCTCCAATGTCTGTAATGGAGATGGAGAGACCAAGTGATTTGCCCAAGGTCACAGCACAGCTGTTCTACTTTGAGTGCTTACACAACCAAATTTTTTCAAAAGGTAGAATGTCGCCTTGAAATTTTCTTGAAATACACATAATTTTCCCAATTTGGTATCAATGTGTCAGAAATCACAATAAAATGAACTAATTTTGCCTAATTTAAAAAACTGGCTAAAGCAAATGAAGGTGAAATGCTACCCAGGAACTGAGTAGCTGGTCTAGTCTTAATGGAAACAATAACAGGATGCACTCTGTTTTTTCCCCCTTAAATTTCCAGCACCCTTTCAGCAAGACCATCTTAGATCTACAGGATTTTGATATATTGTATTCCTACCTTCTCTCAGTTTCCCTATCTATTTGTTAATTTCAAGTTCTAAGGGTGATTCCATCATCTGGTATTTATGTTTCCTTTTCAGAAGACTTCTGGAATATTTCCTTTCCTCTGGAGCTGCCAGAACAGCAGGCTTCAAGGGAAAAGTTGAGTGCCTCTCAGAATAAGATCAGATCCAGAATAAGATCAAACACAGCTTGTCTAAGAAAAAAGCAGAGAGAAAATTTCAAGAGAGAAAGAAGCAAGGCAAAATAAATTCATAAAATAATTTGCATGTTTTACAAATCATTCAGAAGTTTCTACAGTCACAAGGAACTCTGATTCATCTGAAGCATTTTGGTAAGTTCTCTTAAATTTACGGTTCTTAATTTTGCACCAATTTTCTCCAGGATTCTGGTAAATTTACTGCCTTACAAACTTAAAAAACTGAAAGGGCTTTCTGTGCTTTTGAGGCCTTTCTGTCTTCTGTGTCTCAAAGAGGATCAGGAGTACCAATATTTTTCAAGTTTTTCTCAGAGGTTTCCTTGTCTTCACAGAGATAATAGATTGGCCTCACAGGTCAACTTCATTCTCACCCACAGTTTAGGAACCCTGAAGATAATCAGAAAAAGAAAAACAGCACTCTTTAATCCTGTGGTATCACACAGAAATCACAGTTTCATGTTCAGACATAACTAGGTCATTTTCTTCCAAAAGAAAGATAGGTTTGGCATACCGTACTTTCCAAAATAAGTCCACTGCTTTATTCACTAGTAACTGCCCTTTTTGTTTTATTATTGGCAGTCACAAGGCCAAATGATTTCAAAAGCAACCAAGCACTGATGTGTTAGGAGAAAACACAGGATGGCCTCTTCATTTGGTCCAAATGCAAAAGGTCTGCTTTGAAATGGCATTACTTTTACAACTTCTTCAATAAAGGAAATTGAAACCAGCTTGTAATGTATCCATTACACTTACCAGCAATTCCTGTCCTAAATTACTTCCTTTCAATCTCAGTGAAGTCAGTTAAATTCTAACTCACAACATTAAGTCAGTTATAATGCTAACCCGAGACTTTTGCTTTCAATAGTGCAATTGATTCTGCAAAGCACTGGAAAGCTCTCCAAAAACTCCTAAAATCTTTTCTGGCAGCTGTACCTACTGCAGCAAATGACTCTTGACCCTTTTATACATACATTCTGTGTGTGTGTGTGTTGTAAATTCCCCTTTTCTTGATAGGGAAATGAGTTGGGGGGAGATACAGATCACAGTAATATTTACTGGAATATATTTTATTAGGCTGTCATTATTAAGGGAATCAAGCCAGTATTATTAAAAGCAGATCATTATTCGCACGGTTCATTTGCTTATTCCCTCCCACTGTTCTCACACCCGCAGGTACACACTGTCACACAGACACTGCCACACACGCAGTCACTCACAGTTTCCCGGGTGGAGGCCAGCCCAGCTGTTCACTCACGGGGGAGAGCTGCACCGGTGTGACAGTGGCTTCTAGGCAGCTGTGCGGAGAGTCCCTCACGGGGTCCCTTGTTTCCTCAGCAGCACAGGGAGTCCCGGTGCCTCTGACGGCGCACAGCTGCCACTGCCACCTCGGATGTGGTCTGAGTTGCACATCCCTTTGTTGGTGCCAGCATGTCCTGGTGGCCTTACACATGCTCAGCAGACTCTGGGTCTTCTTTCATTTCTTGAAGATGCAACAGGATGAGAAATCTCCAGAGCTTGTCAGCATTTGGGAGACTTTCACACATTTCCTCTCAGCAGATAATTTTCCTCTATTCAGCTTGTTCTATTCTCGCCCACGTGTGTAGGTAGGACTCATTCACACCTGCTTGTGCAGAAGGGGCCTTTATGGTACATGAATATGTGTTTGAGTCCTGACTTCAGTCTACTCTCCTCCCTCTAGCAGAACAATCCCATAAAAGAAGCTGTGTCTCTGGTGGACCCTGTTAATATATTGAAACAGATAGCACACCTAACAGGGATTAAGTATACTCGGGGCGGGGCAGGAGGGAGGTTGCGCCCCCTGCCATACTCCTTACTTCATCCTTACTCACATCTGAAAGAAGTGTCAGTAAATAAAACACAAAAATTTGGTGGGAAGTATCGTATTGTAACAGACACAAAAATGTCTCTTGTGTTACATACAGAGCCAATTGCATTGTTTGTGATTAAGAAAAACTGAGCCCAAGCCCCAGCTGGTGTTTGACACAGTTGCCAAAGTGGAGTATCTGGCCCATTGAAAAATAAATATTGCTGATAGGTCCCCATACAGTAATCTGAAATTATTGCCCTGAAAATTGTGGAGCTGATAATGTGAAATGAGAAAAAAATGCTTGGCTGAAACCAAAGCACGGTGGATTTTCTTGGGAGAGGATGTGAGAAAGAAGGCCACAGCTCCGTTCGTTACTCTGACTGCACCTAGCCATTTGGTACAGTCACAGCCAAGCTGGGTCCTCTGTCTTCTCCTTTTCTCTCCCCTTCCCATCCATGTAACTTGTAGAGTTTCATATCCAGAGAAGTGGATTGGAGAATGAGCAATGAAATGAGTAATGTAATTTGGTGCTTATTGTCACAGAAGAGACAGCATGGTGTTGGCTTCTTCCATGTCGACAGCAAACAAAATTCAATTACTGTTTGGATATGACCAATTATTGCCAAACTACCTGCCAAGTCTATTTGCTGTCTTGGCATGAAAAGAGCAACTCCTCCAGAAAGGATGTCAAGTATTCCTGTGGTAAATAGCGAAGGCAGGGAGAGGAGAAACAGAATATTAAGAAGAGGTACTGAATGACAATAAGACCATTTTGGGCCATAGTTTTGCTGTGTAAAGCCCCTAAAGTGTGACAAGGAAAGCAGTGTCAGAGCAGATCCCAGATGGAGCTGAAAAGACTATCAGCTGTGCTTTGCAGGCGCTCCATGGCGCTCAGAGAAAAAAATGCCCTGCAGCTGGTGAGTGGAAAAATCGCTGCGATGCTCAGCATAAAAATGTCACCGATATTCTATCACTACCACCACAATTTACACACGCAACAAACTTTCTCTGAGCCTTTTCAATTAAACCAGGGAAGAAAAGCCAAATGCCTGTGGAAAAAGGCATTCATGTGTACTGATGCTTTTCAGAATCTGACTATTTCTCTATTCAGTAGCACAGGGTTGCAAGCCTACTCTACTTACCTATGTAAATATCTTTAATCTTTATTTGTTAATTGACATAAAGTAGCAAATATCCAGTAGAGATACAGTTATACATGGTTATATTTTAGTAGTCTTGCCAATGGTAATTGCCATGTAGCTTCTGAACTCTGGAAGTTTGAGGTAATGACTTTGTTATGACATTGATGAATCAAGAAAATAGTGACAGTCCAGGCAAAGATGGGAAAATACAGGTGCTTGTCACTTTCTTACTTTGAGAACAGGGTAGAGGTTGGATTGTAGATTATTTTAAGGTAATAAAACCTGGAATGCATAGGCAAATCTATAGTTAGTCATGTCATTATGTGCCAGTGCATCATACTAGAAGCTCTCAATTTTGAGAACTTTTTTTGAAAGCTATTGCAGTTGATGCTCACCTGTGTTTTCTGTGTGCATACTGAGGATGGGCTCATATGAAAATTTTAAGTATATGAACATACTACTTTATCTGACTTCAACCTATATGACGTGAATTTTAGAAAGTGACAAGGGTTATAACTTAGGACCCAGTAAAAAAAAAAATTACTTACTGTAATGAAATCTGCAGAGAGCAATGCTAGAAAAATGAGCTGAAAGCATCATTAAGCAAGTGGTAAATAAAAAGGCAATTTAGCAAGACCATTTATTTAGCAAGTGGAAGTAGACCTACTGTTGCCTCCACTTTCTATTTCCCACTAGCCTCAAAGAGGTTTTTCCTGAATACTTACCAATTACTTCTATTAGGCAATTATTGGGAAGATACTGATGCTGCCAGACCTCGAACAGGCACTGATGCAGTGATATCAGGTCACATGATCCATCAAGTCCAGGTTTTCTCCTGCAAGCCAGGGACACCCTTCCCATCCTTCTGACTGCAGAAACAGGTTTGACACTCATGGTGTGGCCATAACAGCAGGTTGATTTATTTTCCCAATTTAGGCTGCAGTGGTCAATTGCAGGGCTGCTCATCAAGTACCCTCAAACAGCACCAATTCTGTGATGTGCTGATTCTGATTCTTTTCCTGTTTTTTGACCCTCCTTTTCACCACCTTTGTACTTCCCTTTTTCCACCCCCAGTCCCAAAGAAACAACCCGCTGATGATTAGTTTATCCCCATTGGTCCCAGCTTCGGTATGCCTGTTACCTAGGCAATCTCTGCCTTATGTGTTATCACTGACACCTTTACACTAGGCGCTGTCGGCCTTTGAGGATTTTAATCCCCAAAAGATCACTGGACCCCCATTATCTGTGACGTTTGGCTGTATCTCCCATAACTCCCCCTCAAACACCTGTGGACACAGACAGCCTCGTGGCACTACCCGTAATTTTTTCAGCTCTTCACCATGCTACTGCCACATCCAGTGGTTTCTCACGTTGTGTCCTGTGATTTTCTACATCCCATTCAGTTACCTCAGCCATTAGGCCCAGTCAGTAGCCTAATTATTTATTTGCAGCTCTAATGTCTTCAAGCAGCAGGCACAGAATTACCTGTGAACAATATATAGTCTATATTGTGGTGTATATATATACTGCATGGTGCATTTCTGTCTGCAGAGGATCTCAAACTCCTCCGCTGTGTGGAGCAATGAACTCCAGTTTGTATTCATGTTTTATGTTTCATTGCCATTAAAATTCTAGGTTGGGCTTTACATCAGCTAAAAGAAATTACAGGATAAATCTGAATATAGGGGCTACTGAGAGTTTATTCAATTGTCCTGAAGTATATCTTTGTCCACTGATGCTACTATTACTATGGTACACGAGTTAATTGCATTCATATAAGGTAATAAAGAAAACAAGCTAATGTTCTAACAAAGCAATCACTTTTAAGGAAACGTTTCAGAGAACCAGACTCCACCGTAAATCTTGTAAGAGTGAAATAATTCCATTTCTACTGCCTTGCCTTGCAAAAGAAAATGACAGTGTATGACAATGTAATGCACTTACCAAAATAACAGAACAGCCATGCTGGGCCAGACTAAAAATCTGTTCATCCCAGTTTTTTAATAGTAGACAAATGATGGCTGCTTTTGCAAAATAAGTATGAAAACAGCACAAACAAATGACAATTCCAGTGCACTGTCCTCATTTTCGGCAGTTTAAAGCTGAGGGACTTCCTGGGTCCAAGCTTGTATCTTTGTTGCTGTGTATGTTTATATCAACAGGCATTGATGGATCTTTTTTCCCCCATGAACTAGCTCTTTAGGGGGTGGTATCAAATACTATCACCATTCCAGCCTATGCATAATATGATAATGTCATGTTTCCAAACTTCTGCAGAGAATAAAGTGATCCTTAAATAATGATACTTAGTAAATAAATAATGGGGAAAATGGCAAGAATCTTCTGCATATAGTAAGTCATTTTAAAAGAAAAAAGTCTTAGAGCAATACCACGAGGAGAGTGGATTTTTTCAATTGCCTTTTTTTATACCCAAATCTTTGTTTGCTGGATTTTTAGTTGTATAACTGATTACACACAATGTAATCTAACATTTTATGCTACTTACACAATATAACATAGCTCTTTTCATTGTCTTTATTAATACAACATATGGTGACAGGAGGAAAAAAATTGATTCGCTTAAAGTTATTTTTAAAATTCTTACAGTGATGGTAGTAATCATATTCAAAACCCAAGAATGTACTGAGCATAATCACAAAATGAAAAATTCTTATCCCAGTGATTTTAGATTCTAAAATAAATATGCACATAAATAACAAAGAAGAAGAAAACAGATCCTTGGATATCATGGAAAAGAGGAACAGAAAATAAGTGAAGTGAACAGTAGATATTGGGCCCCACCTTGATGACAGAGTTATAATGCCACAACTTATGGGTCAAAAGTCATTATATACACTCACCTCCCCGTGCCACCCCCACACACACATGCAAGCGTACAGAGAGAGAAGGATGCTGAAATAACGTTGTTAAGAATGCAATGGCAAACACTCAAATATGAAGACATTTAGAATGCTATGGTGAGTTTTACTTCACTTGCATGTCGTGTTTTTCTAAAAGAATAGAAAAGAAGATCTAGAGATGAATCAGAGCTAAACACAGAGATAAATGTGTATTTGTGGGATCCTTGCCTGTTTATCACAAAATGATAACTGTGCAGTTAGAGAGGCACGGTCCTGTAGCAATAGAAAGGATATCTCCAGGATTAGGGCATCTGAATAGTTCTTGCTAAACTTTTAACAGGTGGATAGTAATTATCAAGTCCTCTTTTCTGGAGGTTTGACTCGAAAATTGGATCCAAAGCGCTCAGCTCTCACAACTATGACAAAGTCAAAGATGTGGTATCTGAGATGACTTACTTAGAGAAGAGCTTGATGTTGCCCTGTGCGCAATAGCAAAGCTGGTTAATTGAGGTCCCTGACCTACCCTCTCTCTGACTGTTTGAAACCTCCCCCATAACACATTTTACTACCCACTCAGTTAAGCTGATTCAGTTGTGTATGTGGATTCATGCTGTGAGCCAAACCAATGAAATCATCACTATTAAAAAATAATAATACCTTTTTGGCAGGTATTCAGCATTTTCTGTTTGTTTCTCAGCCTCCTAATTCCCACCAGCTGGCTTAGAGCACAGCTTCACAAGCAACTGAGGGTGTGACAAATTCAGTCGGGGCCTAGAAATGACTGATTGCATCGGGAAGAGAAGCAAACTGCCTGGCTCTGGCAGGGCTGGTATGGACACTGAAGCCAATTAGCCCTGCTGGGCTCCGAGCAGTCAGATGTGGAGCCAGGTCGGCTGCTTCTCCATCGCACCCGCCAGTGCTCCCACTTCCAAAGAAACAGTGCAGAGGCACCTGCATGGAGAGCCCGCATCGCTAGCATACGTACTGTGGGGTTGGCTTTCATGGCTTTCACTGTCTGCAAGAGCAGCTGTGCTGCTGAGCCTGAGCTAGCATTGGAGTCAGCACCAGCTGCAGGGTGTTCTGCCTGCCCCAAAGTCCAGCTGGATGCATGCTGGCTTTGCACAGGGTCAGCTTACACGTCTGTACATCCATGCCACGCTTAATCTGCAACCCAGATAATCCATCTGTGGAGAACTGAGAGCTGACAGTTACTCAGTCTGGTTTTTTTAAGCATTTAGTAAGATTGCACAGACAGATGGCATGAAAAACTCAAGAGGAAATTAATGGTTCTGTCTTCAGACTGTAATTTGTATGTTTTGCTGTAAATAAGATGTCCAAACATGTAGGTGAAAACACAGTGGTGGGTACTTGCTTTTTTAGTTAGCACTCTATCCTGTACCCTGAATGAGGTAGGGGTCCTGTAGAAAAAAAAACCAAACAAAAACATATTAAGATTGTTAACTTTCCCATGGCATGGGAACAAAACAAGGCAAGTGAATATTTGCAGGCAACCTTAATTGCTGCATCCTCTAACTTTTAAGGCATCACCATGGCAACCATGATGAAGTTCTTTATATATGCTGCTTCCTGTTTTTTATAAGTTTATATAGATATGTTTTGCTGTAAATAAGATGTCCAAACATGTAGGTGAAAACACAGTGGTGGGTACTTGCTTTTTTAGTTAGCACTCTATCCTGTACCCTGAATGAGGTAGGGGTCCTGTAGAAAAAAAAACCAAACAAAAACATATTATTATTGTTAACTTTCCCATGGCATGGGAACAAAAGGCAAGTGAATATTTGCAGGCAACCTTAATTGCTGCATCCTCTAACTTTTAAGGCATCACCATGGCAACCATGATGAAGTTCTTTATATATGCTGCTTCCTGTTTTTTATAAGTTTATATAGACAGCCTCAGATTCTGTCATAATCCTGTCATGTGCGTAGCTACCTGGCTAAGAGTGCATTATCAGGAAGAATTTTGAAGCATGGAAGGTTGTGGTCTGCCACACTAGAAGTAAATTAAAGTTAAGAAAGAGTTTCACAAGCAATATGGAAGAGAAAACAGAAATCTTTATTTACAATGGGTGTGAAGAGCATGTTGGGGTAGGTCGTGCTGGCTGAACAGAGAACGAGGGAAACATTAAAAAAATTGTGTCTAAGCACATGGGGACAGAATTATATATGGCCTTGAATAAACCATACAATGGGGATGACATAAGTTGTAATGACAGATAAAAAAGGTATTTACCCTGAAGGACAGGTAGTCCACTAATCAGGACATGGCAGAAAGGCAGGATATGAGGACTTCATTAAAAATTTAATGTTATAGGGAAAACATGAGAACATTTTGAGGCAGAGACAGCAGGATTTGGCAATGGGTTACTTCTGAAGTGCACAAAGGTATACACCTGTGAGACAGTGATACCAGCAAAGGAGAACAGGACAGCAGAATTGGAGAGGCTGGCACTTTCTAATCTAGGTTACTAGAAGTTAGCTACTATGCCTATAAATAGCCTGTTAAATTAAAACAGCCTGATACTGGAAGGTAGTGAGCAGGTGGCATTTCTACTGATTCTGAATGAATTAAGGGGTATTTGCAAATTCTGAATCTCAGGACTAAGACAGGAACTCAGTAAAAAAAAATCAGTTGATGTAGTCTTCAATGCAGTAGTCTGAAAGTCAGACAGTGAGCTAGTGAGCATGGTTTGGTGTCTTGCGTTCAATATACAGTAGAGGGAGATGAATCAGTGTCCTGCATTGTGATTCCTGTGTCAGAATGAGTATATTACCTAAACAATAAGAAGTACAAAAAAGAGGGCTATGAGATACAAAAAGCGTAAGAAAAGGGGGAAGGAGGGCTTCCAGTATGATGTAACATAGCAAAGATCTGTCAGGGGTACAGATAAGTACTTTTATGAAACTAAGATGTGAAGCTTTGTGCTCTACTTATATGAGGATAAAAGAATTAAATCTTGCTTTCTCCATATCTTTAGTGAGTGTGCTTACCTCCAAAATAGTTCAAGTGTTACACTACCATTTCTTTCAACCAGTGTTTACTGAGAGAAAAAACTTTCCACCGTCCTCTGGTGGAAGGTTGTGCTGGTGGCTTGCTGGTGTGCTCCACCCTGATCACAGCTCAGCCCAGTTAATAATCTAAGGATGATTAGCTCAGCATCGGAGGTCCAGAAAATGGCTAAGGCCAGTGAATCCTGATCAAAGCGACTTTTTTTCCCTGTAGTTAGAAGTAGGACCCATACATCATCCTTAGCCTCTTCCTTTGTAGCTTACATAGTTCCTCATTTTGAGAACTGGCTTTTGCAGATGCTGCTCCTGGGTACCAGAGTTTACCTGTGACTGACTGGTTGTTGTCAAGGTTTTTGAAGCCTTCCTCAGATTTACATATATTTGTTCCTAAACCTCAGTCACGTTTGCTTAGAGAAAATGATCTGTTTTATGACAGATTCTGCTATACAATAGGCAGCCAGCACTTCTCTTTCCAGTAACTATTTTCAGTACAGTATCTGTATTTATGATTTCTATAGCTATAATAAGTTCATCAGCTTATGACTGTTGTGCCAGATGTTAAAAGTTATGGGTTAGAATTACCAGGAGGTATGTTATTCTTGCACTTAAGTATCCCTTCAACCAACCAATGTAAAACACATAACCAGTGGCACCAAGGGATATCTTGCCAGTTATCAACAGGATTTTGCTTACAATCATGTGTATTCATGGCCAACACCATGTGACTACATTTGTTAATAATCTGGGATATTTTTTCTTTGATATCTGTTTTAAATATGCTTGAAGTTAATTCTGTATTTTGCTTTGAAAAAAGATACCAGTTACTGAATGTGAAAATGGGATCAAATGGTACTGTCGCCTGAAATAATGAAGTATTGTACTAAGTACTTCAGAAAGGTCCCGTGATATATTCTGGTCCCATGTACATTCACCCTACCATCACTGGCACAAAAAGTCATCATATATGATGAGTCATTATAGCTCTGTGATCACAGAACATTTTCTACAGATATTCAATAACCTTCTAAATTACATATTTCACAGAAGTAGGTCAAATTAAGCAGTGATTGAAGACTAACATTTCTGCAAGTACCTAGCTATTCAGATTTTATCAAGATAATACTGAAAAGAAGTGCTCTGCATATTAAGAATGGGTTATCTTTTTGTAATAGAGATCTAAAACTGCTGTGGGTAATGCAAAGGTCTTTTCTTTTGTGACCTCTTTTTAAGTTTCCGCTCTTGCTCTCTTCAGGTGTTATTAACTCATGTTGTACAAGATCAGGGTAAGATTTGAGTCACTGAGGATGTTCATCAGTTCTGCATTAGGGTGAGAGGAAAACAGTGGGGGGACTGAACACAGAGATTCCTGTGCATGTGGAATCCTCTGCACATGTCACAGCAATGCACTGACATTACACAGCTAGGCCGTATCAAAGGCTCTACTAGTGCATGTCTTGGGTAGCAGGTTGGCATCTATTCTTTATTTCTTAGTTCTCTTAAGGGACTCAATTTTTAGGCTTTTTTTCCCGGTGCATGAGATCACAGTAACATATACTATAGATTTGTGTTTACCTTTAATATTGCCCTTTACATTATTTGTTGGCCATTTCGTTCCCCACTCACATTTCCTTTTAGAGCTAAGCCAGTCCAGTTACCACCTGGACCACAGTGCTTATGCCAGTAGAAGCCTGTAGAGTAAATACAGTTAACAATAGACTTTGATTGGATGCACCCGCCTTCAGAAGATGATGCTTCGGGCTCCAAACAGGTGTCACTGACCAGCAGTGACATCTCATGTCAGAAAAAGAATTTAGTGTCCCAAGAAGATACAGCTGCGGCCGCCATTACTTGACT
Source organism: Aptenodytes forsteri (assembly GCF_000699145.1). Taxonomy (NCBI): domain Eukaryota; kingdom Metazoa; phylum Chordata; class Aves; order Sphenisciformes; family Spheniscidae; genus Aptenodytes; species Aptenodytes forsteri. Next base: position 10,145,310 of record NW_008796110.1, on the reverse strand, counting down.
CAGACACAGTAACTGCAGGTGAGGGCTCCAGTGTGGAAGGCTATATACCAAAAAAACAAACAAAAAACCCTGTGAACTTTCCATAAGAATGCAATACAAGGAGAAAGAGAGGGTTTAAAATAGTACAGCAGAATGATCACAAGGTAACAATATGGCACTGCTGCTCAGCAAAAGAAGTAGAAATTACAGTACATTAGCCACTGAACCATTACCAGATTTTTTGTAGGCATATTAGAGGTGGTCAAAAAGAGAATTCCTATTCTGTAGGAAATTCTGACATTTTGGAAGCTGTTCGTATTCTGAATAAAGTGAAAAATCCAAATGTCAACATTTTCTAAGATACAGTTTCAGGGAAATATTTCTTTGGAAATGTCAGAATTTCAGTACAAGTTTCTTGTTAACGATGTTGAATCATTAAACTACAAGAGATTATATGTATGTAGATATATGCTTTTACTTACGATACATTAAATAGTAAAACATTATTCAGAACAGTCAAAATTAAACTTTGATTCTTAGTATAAATGAAAGATGATGAAATCGTAATGAAATGGTCTTATCATACTAAAGTGAGAAGTCTTCCTGTGACAGTACTTCAACTAGTTTCAGTAATTATGTAGGAATAATATTATGTTTAATGATATTGTCATATCAGTATGATGGTTAAAATTTGTAAGTCCATTTTATATAAACAAGGTCACAAGCACCATGATTGTCTGATGTTATTTATTTATTGTTAATTCTAAGGCATTCAGATAGTTTCATAGCCAGTGTTTCATAAGGCACCCAGATATGTTTTGCATTAAAAAAGCCAGCAATTTGTCTATTGGCAGGTACTCTCTTAGCAATGAAAATAAATTTTGATATATAAGTACAATAACCTTAGAACTTGAATGGAATTACTGTTAAATTAATTACAATTTTATTACAAATGTCATTAAATTCTTGTTTTTATATGTTCTTGCATTTATATTTTCACAGCAGTGCTTATGGGAATTTAGCTACACAACTCCCGTAACTGCACTGAAAATTTATTCCTTGGTGTATTATTTTGTAGTCTTCAGTAAATAACAACCTTGAGGTTTATGGACTAAGTATACTATTTTTTTGTCAGCTATGTATCCAGGTTTTTTGGCTGCTGGGAATTAATTTATAAAAGAAACACTTCATAGACAATACTTCTTGTGCCCTGTAGCATGCTTAGATGTTGAAAGAGTCTTTTACTGTGGATTTCATTGCTTCAGTGGGTTTTAAAAAGCATTTATTAAATTTAGTGTTTCGTTGAAGGAAAATCACAAGATACAAGGGACAGAAATCTTGCTCTACTAAAAGCTTAAGCAGTACAGTTTGTTCAGGTCCCCCAGTGCCCTCACCAGGGCTTATCCCTGATCTGATAAAGTGGTGAGGATCCATGAGACTCCCAGAGGAATTGGTTTAGAGCAGTGTGTATGTGTATGTGTGTGTGCACACACGTGCGCAAGTTGGGGATGTCATTTACTCTGTTGCTGGGTGCTGGGCAGTGCCCTCGCTGGGTCTGTGCATGGCCAGCATCCCACAAGTGAGCCTTCATGCAGTCTATGAGACCTGGATGTAAGGTCTCAGGCACAGTCCTTGGATATTACTGCCTCATGTGGACAGTCTGCAGTTTGTTCAAAAAAGATAAAATTATACTCAAGGACTCAGTTATATTAGATATGGAAATTAATAAAATTGTCAACACAGCAGCCTCCACAGTATTTGTTTTGTTAATAAGTTCCATTCACTTTATTCTATTCCTCTTATTTTTAGCTGCGGTATAGAACTGAATGCCATTTGTTAGGTCACACTTGTGACCTCACCCATTTGATTTCCTGAATAAGCCACCAAATGAGACGCCTCAGGCTGCTCACCCCATCAGAGCTATTTTTACCAGCCTGTCGAGAGATGCATGCATGCACACACACATACACAGAGCACTTCCCAAGTTATGTTCCAGTGGCAATTTCAGAATTTTTTTCTGAACCATAAAGGCCATATGTGTAATTCAATTTTAAAAGAAACTTCTGAACACAAATCTTGTTATGAGCATCCAAGATGCAGGAAAGTGTCTGTTGTAACTACACCTTGAACCAGCTCTGCTTCCTTCATACCTGTCTCACCTGCTTTTTGCTTGTCGTACCTCTGTGGATCTCTGAAGAGGGACTCTGCTGTACATCTGTTACTGAATCCCCTTCCTCCTTTCCATGCCGAATGATGGGGAGAAGCAGTCAGGCCATGCCTGCATCTACTTGTGGCCTTTTCTCGCTCCCGTCTCTGCTCTGACCTCTCGGCCACCTCCATGTACTTCAGCACTGGCAGTCTCATTTACATGCATGTTTCACAGCGGCTCGGTGTAACCCCTGTGTTTCCCTCGGTTCCAGGGCTTTAACATTCCCTTCCTTCAAGAGAAGAGCACAAATGTTTACAACCAGGCTCTTGTCCTTCATGCAGGTTTGGGTATTCCTTGTTAGAGACAGGCAGATAATAACGCTCCCTCTGGTTCCCTGTCTTGCACAAATACATGTGTACCTTGATACTGTCATATGCCATTTGACACAGTAAATTTTCTCCACTGTTCTCTTGAAAACATATTTCCATTGATTTATTTTAGTCAGTTATCTGACACATTTTTACAGATTTTCTCAATCAAGGCTTACCTGTGTATGGAAATCCTGTCCTGACTGTTCCTACTACTAGTCCTGGCTGGTTTATGATAAATTAACAACACAGTACCAAATTAATCTTTCAGGTCAGTGTCTCCTTTTTCCTTAAATCCTACTCAGTGCAGCCTGGATAATAAAATCAGTTTATGCTACTGCACAATTCAGAACTGCAACATTTAATAAGCCCAAATATTAATTTGACTATTATAGTACTAGATATCAGCATCCTAAGTAATTACACCTGAATTTTTAAAGTATTATTTTTTCAGACAACATAATTATTTGCAGGTTATTACATAGCACAAAGGATTTGTCCTTGTCAAATACATTTTTTATTTGCTAGTTTTAACCAGTCTCAATAGATCTGATTGCTACCATGCAGAAAAGTAGAAAAAAGTAGATAAGTGAATGAATTTCCACTTCATCTTAAGCTTGAAAATTCTTCAGGCAAAGCTATTCAAAGTACACATAAATTAAAATGTAATTTACCCTTTTCTTCCACTTCAGAAATTAATGCCTGTGTTCTTTGTTTAGCTCCTATTATTCATACAATGGCAAGTTCTAGGTCACTGCATACAGACAGCTGATATTTAGCAACTGATCTTAGTGAGGCTTAATTGGTTGTCTTGTGAAAATTGTATGTTTCCTAAATAAAGATCAAAATGCATTCCTACTAGGAAATCCTTGTTTTCCAGAAAAAAAAAAATCTATGAGGGAGCATTTCAACAAACAAATACAAGGAACACTGGTATTGTTTCTCAGTTTAATTTTTCTTCAGACATAATCCAATTTTTATTCAAATTTATGGAAATGGCTGCCATGGACTTCAGGCATAAGTGCATAAAATCTTGTTTCTTTATTTGGAATTTTTTTGTCAGAATTTTTTTTACAGAGTTTAGGTACTCTATTGTAATATGATCACTTGAAGGTTCCAGTCTAAAACTGGTATGACAAAACAAAAACAAAAATTCTATACAAAGCATAGGGGTGGTTTAATTGCAAAAAGTCAGCATAAGCTCTATTGTACATTCATCTATTCTAGCACCATCTTCTGGAATGCGTCTGGATAGTGGCTCTATAAGGTAGCCTTTTTTGGGGGGGCAGAGGCATGTTATTCATTTCTCTACCTTCTCTTTTTTTGTCCAAACCAAAATATTAGAGATTTCTACAACTTTATTTTAGAAATGTCTAATCATTATAGCTAAATTGACTTCTTTTGTTTCTGTTGAAAAACTTTTCTTGCTAGCTCTTTTATTGAGAACCGCAGGTCAGGATCCTCACCCTCTGTATCATCTTCAGCTAAAACCATTCTCTTATTCTATGCAAAGGATTTTCTTAAGACCTGGAGCCTGAGTGACAGATCTAAGAGACAGCCTGTCCTGTCCATTCACAAAGATAAAACTCTCACTACCTTGCATCCCAACATCTGAAAGGATTTTTTTTTTATTCCAGATTAGAAAAGACAGTTGTCCCTACTAATAACCATAGAGATGCTGCTACAAAGATTTTGTTTCTACCCCATCAAATTTTAACCATTATCTATCTCTTCCTCTATTTTCCTTCTGTCTTCCCCTTCTGTGCTGTGTTAAATATATTTCCCTTCTCTGTATCATCTGTAGTCAGTCTTGCCAGTAATCTTTCCTTGACTTGAGCACAATTATATTCTCTGTCACCCACCTGGGAAAATTTTCAAGCAAACACCTCTGTGCTTGACATTCCCCTTTGCTACTTGGTAGGAGCTACTTGTACACAATTAAATTTGTCTTTATCCTCTTTTAGTAAACCCCTTTTTTATTAAATTGCCTGGGAAAAAAAAATTGGCAAAAGTCAGGCAACAGATATGGTAGCAGAACTGCCTGTCATACTGATGCGCATGGTCTTTTTCTGGTGCTTGTACCTATCTGATGTTTCATCCCTTGCATTTAGAATACTGATTCTTTGCAGAAGAGACCTTTTGTTATTTTTGTTATTAGTTTCCAGTACAGTGGCATGCTAGCCCGTGAGCAGGACTGATGCTAATATAGATAATGACAATAACAACATCAGCAACTTACTCTGGGAAATGATCGTGCACAGAATGCTCTTATGACTGGAGAACTGCAAAAATGAACTCTTTGCTCTCTTTTCCTTTGCAGTGAGCTCCAACCTGTCACGGTTTGCAACATATGCACCACAAAATTAGTTAAGTTTCTGGTCTAGTGCAAGGTATTACATGTTGCCTACAGTCACTTTATGAAAAATTTATCATTTAACTTTCTGCCATTTACATTAATGCGATGAAACCAGTGTGAGTTACATACAGTCTTCAGGCAGTCTCTTCTGAGTCACACTGATCTTGTGTACAGTAACGAGACACTGCAACCAGTCACCTGTGATATGAGTGAATGATGAGCTGGAGAGCCTTTACACTACAAAGCAAACTAGAGCAAAGAATACATAGCTCCAGAAGATCAGTATGCCACAAGGAGCAGCCAATGAACTCTTTTAGTGTATGCCTGGAATTATTTCAGATGACTCTGAAGTAATGCGAAATGTGTCAATTGTCACATAACAAGGTGTAAGCATTACAGTGAAGTGCTGCTTTACAGTGTGTTACCACTTTTACTTATTTCTTTGGCATTGGTGCATCTGACTGTGGCCGAAGTAATAAAAATGAGGAAAATCTGTAGTCTTAGGTTGCTTTCTGGGATTGTTAAACCCAGGACAGGAAGAAGGCACTAGATTCACAAGGCAGATTAAAACCATACAAACTTGAGGAAAGTGTCATAACTTAAGCACCAAGGTGCTTGAGGCAGGCAAAGATTTAGATATAGAGGTGTCATCTAACTTCTAGAAATATAAAGGGCATTCTACTACCTAAAGCCCCCTTTGAATATAGGCAAAATTCAAATTTTTAAAATGCTAATTTTAACCCGGAAGATCACCTTCAAGAAGATACTCTTATTTCATGTTTAACATATGTTGAAGAATGCAAGCAGTGTGATAAACAGGCTATTTAAGGACTAGGTTTTACTTTTAGTGAGATTTGCAACATATATTTTTCTCCATGTCCAATAGAATATACTTCAGTTTTTTCTCTCAGTATAATGAGGAAAGTGAAACTTAAATCAAGGTATGGGAGGATTTCCAAAACCCATTTTCTTACAGTGTCACAGGTCTCCATTGCTTAGTATAAGATTTCTCAGGAGCAATTCCCCTATAGTCCTTAAAGGCAAGCTATAAAAAAGCATTCCAGTATCTACAGTATGTTTGAAATAGAATTTAGAAACCTAAATCCAAAAGGAAGATCTGTAAGAACACTGATAAATCTAAGAACTGCTTAAATGTCCAGGAGCCCATATGGGATTCATGATCGAGATACTTGGATATCTACAGTGTCCATAAGGGTTTCCTTTCACATAATTTGGATCTACAGTGTCAGCATTTAAGTCTGAGCTGGTCATTCAAACCTCTTTATAATGAATGACCAAAATTACATAAGGTACAATTCAGTTCTATTTTAGGCATTAACATTAGGATGAGATCTATTATGCCATAAAAGTACCCACTTCAGTGACCATAAGAAGAGTCTACTTTGTATGCATACATATTTGCTCAGATGACTCAGACTCCGATGGGTCTACATTTTTATTAGGAAACTTAATTTGATGCCTATTGCATGTGCCCAGGTTCACCTTCATGGAGTGGTTCAGCAGTTTTTGAGTGCCTCACCTGTACATAAGGCTGTTTCTAATTCTGCACTAGACCTAGATCTCCTGAGGTGAGGAATCTAGTAAGCACAGTCTGAAACTATCTATGCTAGAGAGACAACAAAGAGCAGATTGCTGAGGACAGAAATCTGTGTTGGATCATGCAAATTCCAAGACATGAATGAGGTACATGAGAAGAGAAAACTGCTTCAGACTCTGAAGTTTTGTCAAACGTAAGAAAAGAATTTCCTGCTGGATCAGTGGATTGCTTCTTCAGCATGAGGACGGATGTAAACACCCTCTGGACCACTGCATTTGTTTTGGATGATCACATATTTCATGCTGACTTGTGACTTCCAAACCGAGAGCCTGGCATGAAGGAATGGTAATACCCAATACCTGTTGTGAAATTTACTGCTTAAGTCTCAGTGCTTAATGTTTGGTGAAGGGAGGGTTCATCTACTACAAACAAACCCACTCATGTTCAGGATTACAGAACAGATTAAATTCTTTGAGAGGGGAGGAAGACTCTCATGTGAAACTCACATAAGGCAGAACACTTTTTGGACTTATTAGAAAAAGAAAAATCTGTGGTGCCATGTGCCCATATGCCTATAAATATATGTTACATCTGTGTAGAGTTATCTTTATTTTGAAAGTGTTTATCTGACAGAATGATTCCTATTCCACTAGGCCCACCTTCTCTCTATGGAGTCCCATAGTTGTAGTACTTGTCTGGCATAATGTTTTGAAACTACAGATGCTCTAATAGCAAAAATATATTTCTGGGACACCAGAGAGTGGATACAAAGCCAAACATGAAGGGATACATTTCCTTTTTAAAACTGAAATTGTCTCCTGTGAAAATTACAAGAATTTTAATGTATTTGAAATTATTTTTTTTTCATATCTCAACAATCAAGAGGTGATAGGACAGACACTACAACCATAAAACAAACAGTATGCTTCTTATCTCTAGGGGTGTAAATATATGCAGTATTTGCATTCACACTTTCTGAGGCAGCTTTTGTCTGAGGGAGGCTCACAATTATTCTAGCTGTACCACCTCCAAGGATCTAAACTAAAGCTAGAGATGGGGATAGCATAAGAAAGTATGTACCACTTCTTCCTGTGCCCAACAACAGTAGTATGGTAACACTGGTAATATTGTTGCATCTGAACACTTACTTGGCACCACTATCTGGTTTACTATGGAATGACAATATAGTAGAAAGATGCATTTCCCTTTATCATCACATTTCATCAGCACAAAGCAATATCAACAGATCATTCTGCCAAGGAAAATACTCCATCATTATCACTTACTTGCTTGAATTTATTTTTGCATTCAGAGGAATGGGAAATAACCTGTTCATGCTCACTTTTCAAAAAACTGGGTCAAACATTTGGAGATGTATAGAGTATGTTGTTCATAGAAATAATACACTCTATCTCATCTGTTGTAGGATCCTATCATGCCCCTAGTGAATTAATGTTACTTTACAGAGGGGAATCTCAAAGATAACGTCCAGTATTTCATTGGGAAACTCCTACTCTAAGAGTGATACTTTGTCCTTTGCAGTTGAAATAAAAATTCCAGTGGGAAAAGGGCATCATAAATGAAGCCGCTTCATTACTCACCCAAAATATCAGATTGCTCTTAAGCTAAAGGGGAGAAGAACCCTGAAAAAAAAAGACTTTGGAATCCAAAGTAAAGAACGGAGACTAGGGATAAGGGCTGACCAAATCATCTAAGACAAAGGGCATCATAAATGAAGCCGCTTCATTACTCACCCAAAATATCAGATTGCTCTTAAGCTAAAGGGGAGAAGAACCCTGAAAAAAAAAGACTTTGGAATCCAAAGTAAAGAACGGAGACTAGGGATAAGGGCTGACCAAATCATCTAAGACACTATTTCTTTCATAGAATCATAGAATCATAGAATCATTAAGGTTGGAAGAGACCTCTAAGATCATCGAGTCCAACCGTC
>NW_008796110.1:10121468-10132181 GCF_000699145.1 Aptenodytes forsteri | reverse complement strand
GCCTTCCCCCTTCCCTGTGTGAACTGCCGCCCTTCTGATCAGAGCCCTTCGCCTCGGTGGCTTCACTGTGCTTTGTAGACACAAAGTGGTCCATAAGGTCCAATGTACTTATGAAGTTGCTCAGGAAATGTTTAGGTTTGATAGCTGTCCACAGTCCAAAATTTCTGAGGAGGATATTCCATGATGTGGAGTTTTTGAATCAAGATATGAAAATAAAATACATATATAAAAAAAAAAAAACCACACCAAAAAAAACCCAGGCAGGGATAAATATAAAATTGAGCAGAAGATTGACTGTGGAGGTGTGATGATTTGAGAGGAAGTGAAAATTTAAAAATTGCTGGATATTCCCCACTACAGCAAACTTGCAAGTGTCCTCCATCTACTACAAAATTCCTGAGAAAGACATCTTGTTATAGCATGTACTTATTGAGTTTCCCTCCACACAGGATTATCAGACTAAACCAGACCAACTTCTTAGTGGCACAGTGAAATGGCTAATGAAGGAAGAATCTCATTAATCACTAGGGAAATACTCTCCAGCAAGGTGATTTTCTAAATCATTCATTTAGGTGAAAGTACTGCAAACTTTAGATTGAAAGCCTGTCAAGATTTATCTGGGAATCTCACAGTTGTCTACAAAAAGTAGGGGGGTGGGGGGGGGGAGGGGGAGTTAACTGGATTGTGCCTTCTTTCATTTCTGTGCAATATTCAATAGATCTTAATGTTTATTAATTTTATGACCTCAGAATGGTCTGCATTAAGGAATTTGGTCTTCTCTGGTTTTGCCAAAGGAGACGTTGATGCTCATGTCTCTGATCCTTGCCATTTGTTCTCACAGCCAGAACAGCTATTTTCTGACTGGATTTTTTCATATTTTGTTTAAATCACTTGGCACTTGCATACATATGGTCTCTGACATGGAGGTGGGCTGGGAGGTCCCTGTCATTAGTTTTCAACTGAAAGAAACAAATGAACTAGAATGATGAATTCTGTAATAGGCTCCCTGACAGCTATAATCTAATTTCAGCAGCCTATAGCCTTTGCATTTTACTCACAAGGTCCTATCTGAATTCACTAGTGAACAGTCATGCATTCAAGCATAATTTGTTGTCTAAGACATATAATTTCTTTAAGCTCCTACTGAGATCATTTTCTATTCCGGTAGACCTCAGAGGGTATAACCTCTGGATGGGAAGCTTGCCTTAAGAATTACATTGTGCTTATGCCCACAGGAAACAAATATTGCAAGTTGTTCTCTGAACTGAATAGCTAGGTTACAGTCCTGGTTTTCACTACAAAATCTTGACCTTTAATGTTTTAAAATTTCTATTTTTTATGCATCTGTTCACTATATGCGAAGATTCAGCTATAGAGTCATCCTGTCCTTCAACAGTCATTTCCAAAAAAGCTCAGCAACAACAGGCAGGAAACATTCAAAAAACTTTATTCTATTAAAAAGACTGAATTTAGTTCAGACTAGGAAAAGCTGGCTGATGCACAGTTTCAAATGTTAACATCCTGAAGCCTATAATAAATTTTGCATTTTATATGTACATGGAGTATAAATGAATATGAACCTCTTGGATCATTCAGTCCAGTAATGTACTACTGCAGGCAATTATGTCATGCCATATACTATAGTTATCTAAATGCAACATGACATTTCTGCATCCATTAGGGAAGCATGCCTTAAGAATTACATTGTGCTTATGCCCACAGGAAACAAATATTGCAAGTTGTTCTCTGAACTGAATAGCTAGGTTACAGTCCTGGTTTTCACTACAAAATCTTGACCTTTAATGTTTTAAAATTTCTATTTTTATGCATCTGTTCACTATATGCGAAGATTCAGCTATAGAGTCATCCTGTTTCAACAGTCTCATTTCCAAAAAAGCTCAGCAACAACAGGCAGGAAACATTCAAAAAACTTTATTCTATTAAAAAGACTGAATTTAGTTCAGACTAGGAAAAGCTGGCTGATGCACAGTTTCAAATGTTAACATCCTGAAGCCTATAATAAATTTTGCATTTTATATGTACATGGAGTATAAATGAATATGAACCTCTTGGATCATTCAGTCCAGTAATGTACTACTGCAGGCAATTATGTCATGCCATATACTATAGTTATCTAAATGCAACATGACATTTCTGCATCCATTAGGGATGCCAAATCCAGGGGTTATTTTAGATTTGCCCATTAGGAAGTTATCCTAACATTCAAAAAACTTTATTCTTTTAAAAAGACTGAATTTAGTTCAGACTAGGAAAAGCTGGCTGATGCACAGTTTCAAATGTTAACATCCTGAAGCCTATAATAAATTTTGCATTTTATATGTACATGGAGTATAAATGAATATGAACCTCTTGGATCATTCAGTCCAGTAATGTACTACTGCAGGCAATTATGTCATGCCATATACTATAGTTATCTAAATGCAACATGACATTTCTGCATCCATTAGGGATGCCAAATCCAGGGGTTATTTTTGGATTTGCCCATTAGGAAGTTATCCTGGAATGGTAAATTGCAGCTCCACTGTCCTCTGCTCGGATGCCACTCAAAGCTGATCCACTGATGCCCTGCAGTAAATGAGAGGCAGCTAATCCCTCTTCCATTAAATGAAAAGCTGCCTCACTTTGTCTTGATTCTGCCGAGAGAGTGAGCCTACATGTAGGCAGACACCATGAGTGAGTGACTGACTGACCCCTTGTATATGTGGGGTGATAAAAGCCCAGTTACCTTCCGTGGAAGTAAAGCAAATTAGCTTACATTTGCCACTGGAAAGGAGAAGTTTCTTTTCATGGTGAGAGTATCCATACTTTTGTAACTCATTAACTTGGGATGATTCAAAGTAGCTTATTCTGAACTTATTTAAAATACTTTTACTAACCTGACCTTGTGAATTTTAGATTCGGGTCCTTTTCAGTTGGGTTAAACACAATGATCTGACATCTACCTTAAAATAAAGATTTGTGCTCCTTTATAGGGAATTCTTTTCAGAAACCAACTCGCTGATGGTTAGACATTTGTTTTTGAATTTCCACTTAAATTTATTCATGATGAGTTATCATTGTTTGTTCTTGGGCTAACATTTCCCTTCAGTTTACATAACATTTATTCCCCAGTGCACTTACAGGTAGCAGTCTTGTCCCTTCACAGCTTCTGTTTTGCTAGACAAGATGAAACTCATTTATCTCACCCTGTGTGTTAGATTCCCTTCTCTGATACAGCTAGTAGCCTTTCTTCACATCTGCATTCCACATTCATCTGCCTTGAACATGTGTACATTATTACCAGTGAAGTTTCAATAGGGTCTTTTAAAAAGGAATTATTATGATCCTCATGTGTGTTCAAATATCCTTCCTGAAGCAACTTCAGATAAATTGACTTTTTCAGTATCACAGTGTATTAGTTGTTCATAAGCATCTTGTGACTATCTAATATACTTAGGTGATTATCTCCCTGTGTTGCTTCTGCTTACTGATCTCACAGCTACATGTAAAAAGTCATGGGGTTTAATTTTTCTTGTTGAATTTCTGCTCATTTTTATTAGCTCAAGAACATCTAACTTTTCTCATACAATACCCCAGTCCTTTTATATTGACAATGTCCTTGAACTTGTGTCGTTGTCAAATGTCAGTAATACAAACCATTTTCATGCCAACATCATGAGCTGAGGAATGCACTACTCACATCTCCCCACTTCACATCTTTTATCACAACCAGCTACCTTCTTGTCTTTAACTAATTTCATACTCGTTCAGCAATTTTTCTGTCAACCACCATCATCTCTAATTTAACTATTTTTCCACAGCACTGTACACTTTTTTTTTTTTTTTTTTTTTAATCCTACAAGACCAGGTACGTTATCAAAGAAATATAGAAGACTAGTGTGGCACTCCTACCCTGGGAATCTATTGCCGTTAACCCATTTTCCATTATGCAGTGGCTTTAGTAAATTCCTCCTTCAATACCTGTTCTGTAGCCTGGCACACTATGACATCAAACTAATGAAGCCATGCTCTTCATGGACATATTTGGTGACAATAAGATTTTTTTTTCCTGAAGACATAATTCCTGCCTTTTTTCCTATTTATAAATTATAAGAAAGTAGAGTTTGGTCTTCCTTGGCTTTGCAAGAATATCATATTAAATGTCTCAAAAATGTTTAGGATCATTCTTTAGCTGAAGAAGTTCCATTGTTGACATTTTGACAAAGATTTTATGTCAGACAAGGGTGTGTAGAGTACTAGAACTAAATAGATGTTAACTGAACTCCAAACAGTTTAGTCAATATGACTTTTCCTTTCTCAGTCATGCAGGACCCTTCTGTCTTGTGATTAGAAAGATAACTCCAAGACTTACAAGGTCTGAATATATAACAAGAAAAGATCCAATAAAATTAACTACATTTGGGCTAAAGATCCATTTATAGTGCACCAAAAAAAATCAACTGTTTCTTTTTCATCTCACCTGTAGTAATAAATCTGAACAATACATAATGAGATAATATTAGGTATCAATAAAACGATTCCCTTGTAAATGCCCTATATGATCAGGCAACACTGTGACAACATTCTATCCAAATACTCTAAGATTCACTAGATCTTTTAAACTTTAGAGACACATTTGGGTTAACAGGTATATTTTAAATTAATAAACTGTATTTTTAAAGTGAGGTAAATAATTGCAAAGAGCTTGGATGGCGTGACTTCTTATCTAACAGAAACCAGATATTGTCAGTGGTCTAACTCCATTAAGTTATACTTGGCTTCTACACTCACATGCAGAATCAAAATCAGACTCGTCCAAGGCCACTCCATCAGTGCTGAATGGCCCAGATGGCTTTAAGGATAAAATGGAATTACAAGAGGTCAAGCAATCACTCAGTGAAAGGAAAAATGTAGAAGAGCCTGGAAAAAAGCTAAAGATGAGGATCTGTGTTTTATCTTTTTACCAATTGGACATATTAAACATGTACTTCATGTCTATGATGAAAGCTATGGTAATATCACTGGTAGACACAGAAGAGGCAATTTTAAAGAGTGTTTTGAAAGAATAGGCTGAGTTTACACTGTGCTACAATTCAAAGAAATGAAGTCACTTTGCAACTAGTATAGAAAAACCTCTAATGGGGTCACTGCAACAAAACCATTGTTTCTTTTGTCATATGAACCCCACAGAGTGTCACAAAAGATATTGACCCCAATCATCCTCTTCATTTAACTTGGTTTACATCAGGTCAGTAAAGCAAAGAATTCTAGTGCTAACATGCTCAGCACAATCTATTCAGCTGCAAGTGGAGGCTATTTATTGCCTGTACACAGCTACTTTAGTATTACTGACATAGAGATGTGCCAGGAAAGCTGCTGTACGCTTCACTTGTCCCCAGAAAATGGAACAATGTCTCAGAATCAGTCAGAGATGCCCTATAAAGTGCAGAGCAGCCGTTATCTTCCTCAATCTACATTAGCAGGATGATGTGCTGTCTTTGCTCCGTCTTGCCATGTGGCACATCCTGGTTTCACTCTGTGCGCCTTGGCTACACCATGTCAGAGAAAATCTTTGGGGCAGATTCATACATCAAGCAAAAGGATATTTATGAACTTCTGTTAGGTCATTTCCCTTTATAAGTAAATGTCCACAACGTTTTGTAGGCCAAATAGCATATTTTATACAGTTGTCAACAGCATGCCAGAAAAAGCTTTTGTCAGTTAAAGGAGTCTATTGTCAAAATACCCAGTACAGACAAATATATACTTCCATTTCTTGAAAGTTATATATCAGAAAATATTTTCCAGAAGAATAAAAACATTCTCAAGGCAGATAGAAAAGAAATAAGATAATTTCCTTTCCATCAAAAAAAAAGAGTATAAAAATGATTAAAGTATTTATGTCTGGAAAGACATTTCAATATAAAAAATTTACCCATTTTGGAAAATCTATAGGCGTGGAATATATGAAACAGGAAAGAATTACACTGTCTTGAACATCGAATTTAACTTTCCATTAGCTTATGTTGATGATTAAATTATGCTGATGTGAGGGTTATTGTGCCCTTGAGCCAAAGTTTAACAGTCCACTTACAGTCTAGTAATAGAGATTTTAAGGAATGATGATTCTGTCATACTGCTGGTGTTATAATAGATATATTTGGATGGCTGTTCACATACAAATGTATTTAAATGAAATGAGCATCATATCAGTCATGATCTTCAATGCATCTCAGATTTTTTTCTGGAATTTTATCTTTTTAAATTACATCTAAATTATAAATACTGTGAATATCAGCAGTTAAAGTAATATTAGCCTAACAACAAAGGAGATAGATAGAAGAAATATTTTGTTACTTCACTGTGACCTACAACATCATTGCATTTTGTGACATTATTGCCAGAACTTGCCTTGCCATTTTCACTTTGTAGAGATTTCTGAATCATTATTAAAATTCATTATACTGCAGAAGCACAGACCTTTGTTGAGAGGTGACATATCATGTGCCTCAAAATGTATACTTACTGACTGCATGGCCTATAAGGCCCTGAAATAAGGTGCCTAATGTTAATAATTGCCGTACAATAATAATTCAACTTTAACATTACAAGGCTTTTAAAGTTTTTTTTTTTTAACATCATAGATGTGAGGCATTTCATTCACTTCACTTGGTTTGACACCTTACCTGCTTGTATCCTACCCTAGTGATGTTTCCATAAACAAATTTTTCTGAGGCAAAGTGACAATGACTAAACTTCAAAACTATATCCAGTAGCAGGTATATGCCTTGAAGTGAAATCAAGGGATGGGTCCCAAAGCCCTGCAATTACTTAAAACAACCATAGGAGCACAAGAGCAAAATATCAGTCTGTCTCAACGTTCTCCCTCTGCCAGTGGCTAAAAGAGGATTCCCGGGGAAGAGTACAGGAAGCATGACCTGCACAAAGTGATCATTTCTAGAAAAGAGTAATTTAGTACCTTGAGCCAGAGGTTGTGGTTGAACCATAATGTTAAATGTTCTCCAATGGAGCTCAACTTTATGAATTTCTTTTTGAACCTGTTTATACTCTGACCTCCATGAGACCTGTGGCAATGAGAGCCACAGTTTAATAATGAAGAAATAGTGACAAACTGTTCCCAGTTTACCTTCTCCACCCAGTGTATGTTTTTATGAACTTCCATTGCCTTTTCCTTCAGCTATCTCTTTCCAATCTGAAGACTCATAGACTGCTTTGTCTGTCTTTACACTTCTGCTTTTACAGCACCCTGTGGCAATGAGTTCCACAGTTAAATAAATAAGGAAACAAAATAAAATAATTCCCATCTTTCTTCTCCACACTACTTACAATGGTACAAACCCTTATGTTATCTTTCTTTAAACAGTCTTTTCTAATCTGAAGAGTTCTGGTCCATTTTATAGGTAAACTTCACTTTTTAATAGGAGGTTGCTTCAAACCTTTAATAATCTTTGGTACCCTTCTCTGTGTCTTTCTTAGTTCTTTGTTTCTTTTTGATAAAGGAAGACTAGAACTTGCAGAAGTTTTAAAGTTAAAGGCACACCACTGATTCTTAGTGGCATAATGATTGCTCTATTTGCTTTTCATTCCTTTCCAAATAATCCTAAACAGTCTATTTTCTTTTCTGCCCACTGTGGAGCACGCGATGAGCTTTTCAGAGAATTATCTAATAAGATCTTTTTTTTCTGAGTGATTTTAAGTAATTTAAAGTCTATCATGCATATTTTTTCCCCATGTGCATTGCTTTTCACTTACCCCCACTGAATTTCATTTGCCATTTTTTCACCTAATTGTGAGACTGTCCTGTCTCTCTAGGCAACCAGTTGTAGTTTCTACTATAAGAATATTGTTTCAGAGGCAGATAACAAGGGTCAATCGTGCAGACCTGTTGTCATGTGAGAGAAGATAGTTATTGTCTATTCTGACCTGTATTCAAGAACTAATGATAAGGTACATACATTTATCCACATTAGATCTTTATATGTATCTTTATGGCCAGACTGATATAAAATACAGATTGATATAAACCATACATTTTTATTCAAATTACACTTTACAATGAAATATACACAATGAGTTAACAAAGCCGGGGTGAGGACAGAGGATTTACTTCTTGCTAAGGCAAAAGTTTTTTATTAGCTAGCAAAGTAGACAAAATGACATCTGATTTAACAAAGACACATTAACATTTCCAAGGATGTGGATTAATCCTCTTCTTTAGATTAAGAGACATGACAAGCTGGCTGTCTCTTGCAGAAGAAAGACATAAAAAAAGTTTTGGGTGAAGAGATTATATGTCTGGAACCTTGGAGGATTTCAAAGGAGAGGTTGGTTGTAAAAGCTAACATGCATCACCAAGACAGGGTGCTCTTTAATATTGCAACATAAGGAGCATGATAAGCAAAAATAGAAAATCCTTGACAATCACCTTATCTGGACAACGTATCAAAAATCACCTAAATATGAGAAAAAGGAAGAAAAAGATAGCTGTTTCTCACCTTAACATTAAAGCAAGCAGGTTAAGCATAGTTTTTCTTTCTTTGCCCCCCCCCCCCCCTTTCTTTTGTAAACTTTTGTAGCTGTTTTGCCTCTTTTGCATGTTGAAAACAAAATGATTTATTCTGCATTTTACTTACCATGGTTTGAGTTAGATATGTGGTAGAGTGAAATACAACTGGTGAGTGACAATAAGGCATTCCTCACACAGAAGTGAAATAAACCTATTAAACAAGCCTCCTAAGATGCCCATGACAGACAACTCAGACTCCCAGGATATTATTCTGAGTGTTCAAAGCATAAAAGGGTGTGCCCATTTTAATCTACTTAAAGCAGATAGAAGAGTGGCAACTGGGCTGGGGGAAGGGAAGTCAGGAGAGTGATTAGCGTAACTATTGGGAATCAGGATGGTTTTCTGTACTAGGGACTCTGACTGGACCCTGTAAATGCCTTGTAAGTTTTCTTCAGTTGCTTTTAATGATTGGGTATAAGAATTTTTCAATTCATTATTCTTCATCCTTGTGACTTTATTTAATGAGGTAGTGAACAGCAGACATCCAAGCACAAAATCTTGTGTATAACTTTTCTACCACTGAGAAACCTGTTCACCTATCCCCACCTTATGTTTCTTATTCTTCAGTCATTTTCTAATCCTTACAAGAGGACCTTCCTTCCCTCTTATGCTTTTTGAGGTTTGTTTAAACCCAAGTTGAGTATCTCACATGCATCAATTGCCCACACACTCACTGATTCCTTCTGATACACCTGTGTAATGCATCTTACTTCCAAGTTACCTGTTTCACAGTGTGGAACATTTTTCCATGTGTTTATTCATCCTGTTCTTTATTATAGTTTTTAACAAGCAGCCTTATGTGGAAATCTGGTCTATAATCCTAAATTAATTCTCCAAACACTTTTCAAGTTTTAAATCCTATTTTCCTCCCTCCATCCCTTGAATCAAGTTTGCTGTAAGCAGTAAATTATACCCCAATTATAAATTTATCAGTTTCATTTTTGGGTATGTCATGAGCTTTTGGGTAAATGTCATTAATTCCACCTCTCTCTCTTTTTCTTTTCAGCAACTTCACAGAGTCTTAAATATCTAAGATAACAGTCACAGTTCTGGTCAAAGTAGAGATCTAATGACCTTTCCTTTTGACCACATCTTTCAGGCTAGTTCCTGACTAGATACGTTCAGTGACCAGAATATTTCTGTGCTGAACTATAATATTTTATATTATATACCACTTCATCTGAATAATGCAAAAATCTTTTCAAGTGAATTAAAATGCTATCTTAATATAAATTAAAGGAACCTTCTTTTCAAGCTAAGTGGAAAGTAAAAAGTAAAGCTAAAATATCATGATCAATGAGCAGAGATTAATTAAATTCTTCACTAACTGTTTTTATATATGCATCATTCAAGGTTGTTGAATCAACCACCAGCCACCTCAGCAACAAGCTCAGAGTGCCATTCTCTTTCACGTTCTAAAGCATCACCAGAAGATCATCAGTCAAAAATCTGAATTCACAAAAATATCAGCCTTCATTATGAAAGCCTAGCAAGTTCCATCCTTTGCTATAGAAAGATATAGATGCTTCTGTATGGTGAGTCTTTCTTGCTGTAGTAGGACTGTTTCCTGTGAGAGGACATAGTCCTCTAATTTCTGCATCTTTTTATTGCCATCCTGAGGTAAGACAGTGGGGTTGTTTAGGAAATTCAGGAAAGGGGTTAATTTTGCTCCAAGCCTGAACACTCAGGAATATTTTTGTTTCACCATGTCTCAGTTTTCCTACACAGCAGAGAAGACTGAAAATTTTTTACTTTAGTCAGAATGACACAGTTACCAAAAAATAATGTGGTTTGGAGATGAGTATATAAGGGTGAGTCACCTTTCCTAAAATGGATGTCTACAATGAATCAGGCTTTGGAGGTCTATATCTCTCCAGTGACAGCTTCATTCTCTTGAAGAAGTCCTCAACTGGTTTTGTCTAATCACTGAACTTCTGACTGAAGTGAGATGAACAGAGTTCTACTCACACAGTGCTGATGAATAAAATGACCATTTTTTCACTTTAACTTGTCTAAACTATGCAGCAAAAGCATTCTCTTCTGGCCATACATAGAATCATAGAATCATAGAATCATTTAGGTTGGAAAAGACCTCTAAGATCATCGAGTCCAACCGTCGACCCAAC
>NW_008796110.1:10107083-10118900 GCF_000699145.1 Aptenodytes forsteri | reverse complement strand
GAAACACTCCCTAACATACAGGGCCACCCCACCGCCTCTCCTTCCTCGCCTGTCCCTTCTGAAGAGTCTATAGCCATCCATTGCAGCACTCCAATCATGAGAGCCACCCCACCATATTTCTGTGATGGCGACTAAGTCGTATCTCTCCCGCTGCACAATGGCTTCCAGCTCCTCCTGTTTGCCGCCCATGCTGCGTGCATTGGTGTAGATGCACTTGAGCTGGGCTATCGATTTCGCCCCCAGCATTGGCATGCCACCCCTAGGCTCATCTCTAGTGAGCCTGGTTTTATCCCCTTCCCCCTTCAAACCTAGTTTAAAGCCCTCTCAATGAGCCCTGCCAATTCATGAGCCATGATTTTTTTCCCCCTGTGAGACAGCTGGACTCCATCTGACACCAGCAGGCCCGGTGCCGTGTAAATCTCCCCATGATCAAAAAAGCCAAAATTCCTCCGATGGCACCAGCCCCTGAGCCACGTGTTGATCAGGTGTGTTTTCCTGCTCCTTTCAGTATTCTTCCCTGCCACTGTACTTCTTCTCTTAACACCAAAAAAAATAATTTAAAGCCAGATGAAGTGAACTGTAGATTGCATAGATGTCTCTCTATTGACTCATAGGAAAAAAAAAGCTTAACATATTCATGAAGATTTGATGACATTTTTACAAAATTAATTCAAACAATAATCCTTTCATTGATTGCTAACCATGGATAGTGGCATAAACTGAAAGCGATTTTAGAATTAGTATAAAGAGAACATTTGTATATCAGCTTCTTGCCAGGTAAATGGCGAGAAGTAAAATGGCACAGCGAATTGGCAGAGAAACAGGCAGATTAACTGTGAAAATTAAAGCTTTGTAGAACAGTCCTTACAAAAGAAGTTCTTTTCTCTTTTTTTATGAAAAATGTTAATGAATTTCTAAGCATTTAAGTAAAATACAAATATAATGATTAAATATACAAAGCAACCCCTCAGATTAAAAGCTTTTTAGCAGCCAGACGAGACAGCTATAAACAGAGGCATTATAAATACTGATGTACTGAAGAAAAAAGTATTCAGTTTCCACTTTTAAGAAGGTTATATAGTGGCATACAAAACTGATTGATATGGTGCACGGGAAGCAACATTTCATCCCTCTAAGCAGAAGGATTTTTAAGCATGTTCATGTGTTATTTTACAACATAATCTATCTGAAGCCATTGCAATACTCAATCCTGCGTGAATTTTCACTATCTGGAGCCATTGCAATACTCAATCCTGCGTGAATTTTCACTGTAAGTCCTCATATAATTCACTGGAAATCCAAAATTATCTAAATAAATTATTTCTAGCTGATCTTTCTCTCATCTCAAAATTCAAAGTGCAATTACTATACAAGTGGTAACTTTTTTCTTATGTGAAATAGCTAAAATAGAACAAATAGGAACCAATATAGATATGAGGTAGGATTCATTGTTCTAATGTCAGTATGTAAAGATACAACTGGATCCAAGCTAGCAACATGTGGTCAAGGAGAGAAACAGGAATTATCAAGGAGCAATTCGCTTGGCTGAGGTGGGTATCTGACAAAAGGCAGCTCAGTCTCACTTTGTGGTATCCATTTCTCTCCAACAATTATACTGGTAAGATAAGGAAATTACCTGCATCTAGCTTTTAGATATCTGAATTTAGGTGAGATGAAGCATGTCGTTATTGACTGTTACACAAAGACATTGTAGTTAAATGAAGCTAACAGATGAAAGTGGGTCAATGGGGACAGAGAAGATAACAAAAGTCTGTAATTCTTTCTAAGGTCATTTTACAAATAAAAGCAAACAAAAAAAAAAGCCCCAATGACTACACTCCTGTCATGGGACCATGTTACCCTCTACACATTTTGCACCCACACGATGCCTGGTCTGCCTTGGTTTTACTGGTGTTGCACTACTACAAAGGTGTGCTGCCCTTCCTTTTTCCCCATCAGCAGGTGAACAGTAACCCTCTTCATGCAGAGACTATGAATTGCGTGTATTGTACTGGGTATGCACTGTTAGTATGGGCCCACTGACTCTGCCTCCAGGTCACAAGCAGGGAAGTAACAGTGTTTGCCTAAGGCAGACCATCTTCACTGCTTTGCTTCTTGGGGGAGAAAGCTATTTATCATCGCGTCCTCAGAACAAATTTCTGTAACATGGGGAATATTACAAAGAAATTTCCTTATAAAATAACCTTGCTGTCTTTTCTCATGTAATTGCATACCTCCCCTCTCTAAAGAAGAAATTGTGTATAAATAGATTCTACTGGTTTAGACACTGATCTTCATTTTATTCAATACCATGCAAATCTCATTCTTCCAGCTGCAAAGCCACCCTTTTCTTTTGATCTTTGCACTTTGTCTTTGGTCACTTATCTCCAGAACTTTGCCCTCTCTGCCCTTCCAGGTTCTCTCAATCTCTTACCATTACAGCTACAAAGAGATGGAGACTGCAGCTGGAAAGGGGATAGGAACACAGATTTATACTAAACATTCAGTACAACTGGTATTTAGACAAAGAATTTGCCTGCAGCCAGTAGGAGAATGAGGTAGATTAAATTGGTTTGATGTTGTAAAGAAGTGAGTGACATTTTTATATTCTAATTAAGTGAGACTAGCAACTAGGAGAGGATAGGAATGCAAGAGCAGGGAAGAGAGAAAAAGAAAGGAAATAAAACAGCGGCTTGCAGGAAAATATGAATAAATAAGATTACATTTAAGATTCTGTATTGTAAAACAGGGGATTATAACAGGATGAATACGAGAATTTGAAGCTAAAAGGAAACATAAGCAGGATTTCAATTACAATGTTTGAAATTACCCTTTTATCCTAGAGTCTGCAACAAAGAATAATCTGTCAATCAACAAAGCTCATTTTAAAAAGGCATTCTTGGTATTACTCTTATTTAATGCACCTTGTTTAATATCCTGTTTTTTCATCAGAAGGGATATATCATAGGTCAGATTCCATTTCACTGCACATGCTGAGTAGTCATTCCTTACTCATTGAGTAGACACACTGATTTCAAGGAGACAACTTATCAAGTAAGGTGCTACTCAGTAAAGTTCAGACCTGACCAAATGTTTTTGTCTGTCCATCCAGTCAAGGTGCTAAATGTAATACTGGAAAATATTTATGAATTATGCCCCAAAACCTGCCAGTACTCTATCTGGCTGTTTTATACAAAGAGGTACTGGCATACTTTGAGGTTAAATCACGGAGATCATGGACCAGATTATTTCTATCCAAATTTAGGCATGTACAGGAGATCATTGAGCAAAAAACCCTAACCAACCAGAGCTTCTACATTACTCATAGAGGGATGAAGGTTTCAAAAGAGGCTGATTCAGATCCAGTGTAGTTGGACCTCTCCATTTTTTCAGCGTGATAGTACAAGTTCCCAACTATGCCAAATGATGTCTATTAAATATCCACAAAGGTACATTCTTTCTTTTTAGCATATTACAGTTCTGTGTTGTTTTTAACATAAACTTTTCTCAAATATCTTTGATGTTTTTAATATCATAAGCTAATGATAAACTTTATCTATCAAGTATCCATAATACTAATGCTGAAATATTCTAGTTGGCTAACTAGTTTGTTATAAGAAGATTGACTACATTTAATTGTGTTATCAGAATACTATCCACCCAGAAAGTATGAAAGAAATAATTGCCTTCTAGAGGTGCCTATCACTCTCACTACCTGAAGAATAAACTTAGATGACCCATTTAAATTAAGCACTTAACCTGCTGAAGTTTATGTGTGGGTTGAGTCTTGCATTACGAGGGTTTTGAAGCATCCAACTTTGACAGCCATATAGATGCACCAACCTTATATAGCATTTAATAGTGTCTAACAGATTTGTCAATGGACTTTCCTATGACACAGAAGCTTTGGAAGTTGTGTAATGTGGAATGCACTTTTTGCAAGAATGGCCAACTTCCACTCTTCATTTCATCCCTTATTATCACTGTCAATGCAAAGACAAATTCATTGATCAGCACTCTGACCAAAGAGGTACTGAAAGTGCCAACCTTGCACTTTAATTGATCTGGCTTTTGTCACTCCTTCGTCTTTTCTAAAATGTATTGACATTCTGTAATTCTTATTGCAAGTCATATCTCCAAATGATTTCTTGTGGTTGGAATCTTAAATGCAGACATTCTGCTTTAGTCGGAAGATGTGTTAACTTTGACTCAAGTTAAAGTGAAATTATCATCATGTTTTCGATATAAGCGCCACTAGCTAGACTGCAAACACCACAAACTTTTCTTTGTACCTTTATTGTATATGTTAGGTGCAGATCAGAAAGTAATCTTTATTTTGCAATACTCAGATGTTTCAGGGACTTTTTATCCGAATACTTTCTGCAGCCAGAATAGACATTCTTATTAATAAGTTTATCAGTCTTTCTCTTTGAAATGATCGTTAATATTAGTGTCTGGAGGTAGAAGGAATGGCAAATATGCAGATGCAACTATTTATCATGCCCTACCACTACATTTTTGAAAATTTCACAGTTAGCAAATCAACATAGAGTAAACTATATAAAGCAAAGTGTATTTATGAAGAAGATTTGACCTTGACACATTGATTCCAGAGTTTCCTAAGGCAGTGAAACATAATACTGTTTTAAATAAAAACATATGGTGGAGGTCAATATGTATAAAAAAATTTGTGATAACAGGCTAATGGTTGCCATGTTTTCCAAGCTAACATTGTTTATTTCCCCAGCTGGTGTATTTTTATTCTTGTAATCTCCACAGTCACGCATTGTCTGTATGCCTAGCTTGTCCTCACAAGAAGATTTCTGTAGAAATCAGACAGTGTGAAGTGCTAATGGCTTTCCAATTGACTAGACTTGTTTGCAACTAACTTTTGAAGTAATATTGGAATCCAAAGTTCTTCCACCTCTGCAAGGTAACATTAGTGCTTTTTGCTGGGTCACAAGCATGTGATTATCTGAATATTTCTCAGTTAATTTGTAAGCTCTTTGTGGCAGAATTGTCCTTCTTTCTGCATATCCACACAAACAAGCAAATCATCATAGCCATTTGTTATGGAGGGTGTTTTTCCCCACACTCTTTTCTAATTACAAAGTGATGGCAATTGGTTTTGACGTGGTGAAATGTATTACTTCAAGTAGCAGCAATAGCAAAGGTGTTAAAAGTATTCTTCTGTATGCTCAAATGGGGGTAAGGCATAATGTTTTACTACTCTGTAGGGAGTTATAACAAGCGTTTTAAATGTAAAGCTGCAGCGAGCAGTTTAGCAACTATCTGAACTCTGGAGAACAATAAAGTGGTTGTAAACTCACTTGAATAAGTTCACAACCTGAAGGGAAATAGCAAAAGTGACAAAAAATTTTGAAACATCACTCCAGTTACTACAATTTCTAAATGCTCACAGATGTTACTTGTATTTAGAAAGTCAGTTCACCTTACCCATGCCACTAGTATATACTAGAAAGTATATACTTTCTAGCCCTTTCCTTTTAGAATCAAATGAATGCAGACAAATGTTTGCAAACACTTGCACAATTTGAAATGTAATTTGATACATCATGTTATAATCCTCTGGGAGAATTCAGTGATAGAAAAGTCCTACTACAGTGCATAATCTGACTGTTTTTCCCCTTTTGATCAATGTGTTTCCATCTGTGTTCACATATAGGACAGGAAATAATTGTGTTGCACAGGCACACAGAGAGTTTGTTAAAAGCTAAAAACCTAGTTGTTGTGGGTTAATTCTAGTAGGCAACTAAACACCACAGTCTGCCCATGTTTTTCTTGAATTGTGGGGACCAGAACTGGACACAGTACTCCAGGTGTGGTCTGACAAGTGCTGAGTAAAGTGGGATGATCACATCTCTCTCTCTGCTAGTAATACCCCTGTGGATGCAGCCCAGGATCCAATTTGCCTTTGCTGCTGCAGCAGCGCACTGTTGACTCATGTTCAGCTTGTTCTCCACCAGGACCCCCAGGTCCCTTTCAGCAAGGCTGCTCCCCAGCCACACAGATCCCAGCCTGTACTGGGCTCTTTGGTTATGTTATTCCAGGTGCAGGACCTTGCGTTTGTCTTTGCTGAACTTCATACAGCTCTTGCTTGCCCACTCTTCCAACCTGTCCAGGTGTCTCTGTAAGATGGCTCTCCCTTCTGACACATCCACTTCACCACCCAGTTTAGTGTCATCAGCAAATGTGGTGAGGGTGCTTTCAATCCCATTGTGCAGATCATTTATGAAGATGTTGAACAGTGTAGGACCCAGTATCGATCCCTGGGGGACCTCACTTGTGACAGGCTGCCAGCCTGAGTAAAAACCATTGATCACCCCGCTCTGAGTGTGGCCTGCTAGCCAATTGCCTACCCATTTCACAGACCACCCACACAATCTGTATCTTGCCAAGTTGTCTAGAAGGAGGCTTTGGGAAACAGCGTTGAATGCTTTGCTGATGTCCAAGTAAACAATATCCACTGCTCTCCCCATATTGACAGAAGATGTTATTTTGTTGTAGAAGGTGATCAGGTTAGTCAGGCATGATTTGCCTTTGGTAAATCTGTGCTGGCTTTTCCCAATCACCTGCTTCGTTTGGCTTCTAATACTTTCTAAGAGGAGTCAATCCATTACTTTCCCAGGGATCAAAGTAAGACTAACAGGCCTGTAGTTTCCTGAGTCCTCTTTTGGGCCCTTCTTGTAGATTTGCATGACATTTGCCCTCCTTCAATCATCAAGGATATCCTCTGATCTCCACAACTTTTCAAAGATTAGAGACAGTGGACAGTGGCTTTGTGACAATGATGTCAGCCACTTCTCTTAATGCCCTGGAGTGGATTTCGTCTGGGCCCATAGATTTGTGTGGGTTCAGCCCTTGCAAGAGGCCACAGACCAGCTATTCCTCCACTACTGCTAGGTTGACACGAGTTGTAGCTACTTGATCCTGTGGTCTGGGGTCCAACTATGCCAGTAAAAGCAGAGGCAAAAAAAGGTATTGAGAACCTCTGCCTTGTCAGCGTTAGTAGTAACTAGTTTCCCTGCACTGTTTAGCAATGGGCTTATGTCTTTTCTATGCTGCTGCTTACTGGTCATGTATCTGAAGAACCCTTTCTTGTTGTTCTTGACAGCTTTGGGCATTTTCAGTTCTAGCTGAGCCTTAGCTTTCCTGACTATCTCTGCATGCCCTAGCAAGGTTCTTGTAGTCCTCGATGGGATGACAGAGGGACTACTGATTCTTAATACTTAACTATGAAGGCAAAGAATCACCTAGTCAGAAGTTGGTCCAGTGCCTCTAGCCAGCCCATTACCTCATCTATGCAGATGACTGGTTGGGGAGTTCCTGAACCACTCATGGAATTAACAACTTAAAAACATTGGGTGTGTGTACAGGCACAGCCTTGATACCCAGCTATATCACAATTACAACCAAAGAACAAACTTGATTTTCATTCTTGTAACTTAAATCCCACTGCTTTTGTCACACTTATGTTATCCAAACTGTATACAAGATAAAAATGGCTTTCATAGAAGCATAGACTCATACAGGTTAGAAGGGACCTCTGAAGACCGTCCAGTCCAACCTCTTATTCAGAGCAGGTCCAGCTAGAACAGGATGCTCAAGGCCTTGTTCAATTCTGTTTTGACTATCTCTAAGGATGGAGAGCCTACAACCTTTTTGGCAAAACAATGTTTGATTTCCCTCATTATGGATATTTTTATACTAATGTCTAATCAGAATTTCCTGTGCTGCAACATTTGACCGTTGCCTCTTTTCATTATCACTTTGCACTCCTGAGAAGAGTCTGGCTTGTCTTCTCTGTATCTATCTCCTACTATGTAGTCAAATGCAGCAATAAGATCATTCACTTAAGTTTTTCTTCTTAAAATGGAATAACCCCCCGAACCTTCTTGGTCACCCTCCATGGGACTCATTCCAATATGTCAAAGTCTTTCTTGTACTGAGAAACCCAAAACTGGACGAAGTGCTCCAGATGCAATTGCACAAGTGTCAGAGTGATAGAAATAATCACTGCCCTTCCTCTGCTGGCTACTGTCTTGCCAATACAGACCAGTATGCAGCTGGCCTTCTTCACCTCAGGGGCACACTGCTGACTAACATTGTTTGCTGTCTGCCAACACTCCACAGTCCCTTCCTCTGCTGGCTACTGTCTTGCCAATACAGACCAGTATGCAGCTGGCCTTCTTCACCTCAGGGGCACACTGCTGACTAACATTGTTTGCTGTCTGCCAACACTCCACAGTGACTTAGAATCACAGAATCATAGAATCATTGAGGTTGGAAAAGACCTCTAAGATCATTGAGTCCAACCATCGACCCAACACCACCATGCCCACTAAACCATGTCCCTAAGCGCCTCATCTACTCGTCTTTTAAATACCTCCAGGGATGGGGACTCAACCACTTCCCTCGGCAGCCTGTTCCAAGGCTTAACCACTTAACCATTTAGAACAGAGAATCTAGGTTTGCTAACTGATCAAATTTTTTATTCCTTTATTAAACTGACTATTGAGCCGTTGTTACAACTGACTTTACTCCCCAGAGAGCTATGCTTTAGTCCTTGCACTAGAATTCATGAATCTGATACAGGGATTGGAAAATATTTCTGTGCAATGGGTATGCGTGCACCCTTTTGAGCTATTATCTGTAGCGATGACTAGGTGTTTCTGTCTAGTCGTCTTCTACTAGCTTTGAAAACACCATAGACCTTAGAGTTGCTGGTCACAAGAGCTTCTGTTTGCAAAGCAGAACTGTTTAAAAATTGAATAGGTTAAAGTTTCCCACAGGTATCCCCCACTCCTCCAGTTTAAGCGTTTATTTAACCAGCTGTAGTTTTCCCTTTTATTCATCAGTAGTATGGCTGATTCAAAACCATGTATTCCAGGATCACAACATGTGCCCATGTGCTGTAAGACTGCAGTCATTTCCTTGGAACATTTCACACCTGCCTGTGCCAAGGGGTCTGACATAACACTGCAGAGGTTTAAAAAAGCTACTCAACTATTGAGGGAAATGCTCATAGTGGGTGGGGAATTATATAACTCTAAAATTCTAGATATGTTACCTTAAAAGCATTTCTGATCAGCATTCCCCAGATGACAGACCAAAGAATACAATTTATAGACCCAAAAGTCAGCTTGAGAATAAAGCGCTTCATGTTACTTTGTATAGTGCACATTAACCCCTTTTAATTTATTCTGGTGGTACTTTGCTATTATTGATTTTAAAGCACAGTGAAGAATGTTCTCTGGCATTTGAGTGATCAGTCAAGATCTCTGTCTAATATAAGTTATCTGAAAGTGGCTGACAATTTAAACAAGCTGAAAACTTGAGCCTTTATCTAGCTTTGTACATCATCAAAATGTGTATGGAAATCATATACACTCATTTTCATATACTTTAAAATATTCTTTCATAAATTAGATTTATTTTCTATAGAAGCATTTCTGCTTTCATGCAGTAGAGGAATGAACAGTTATTTCCTATTTTGCTTTATCTTCATGAATGGATGTGTGGTACAGTCTTATTTATGGCACATCAATCGATCTCCGTTCTGAATACACAGTTATTTACCTCCTTGTGTAATTTTTCTATTTGTCCAGCATTTGTAGCTCTTCACAAACATTATTGAGCTTATCTTTGCACCACTGTGGTGAGCTGGTATTCTTATTGCCAGATATATAAATACCAGAATTCTGCACTAATTTGGATTCCCAATTTCAAACACTTCTGCAAAGAATTTATCATTCTGTGGTATCATCTGTGTACAAGACACAAGTTTTTGCTTTTAATTGCAGCTTTAAATGCTCAGCATTTCCAATAAAGTGCTCAGCAACTCAACTTACATCTTCAGAAATGAATAAGTGCATGAGGAAATCCAGTCTAAATTTACACTACACAGAAACTATGTGACAGCGACAAGGATAGAATCCACTTCCGTAGAGTGACGGAATTTTTAATTTTTTTTAAGCTTACCCATTCCACCCTATATATCTCACAAATTCTCCAACAAATGGAACAGTTATCCCAGAGACAACAAACTAATTCAGCCACAGTACAAATCTACCTG
This sequence comes from Aptenodytes forsteri, assembly GCF_000699145.1. Lineage (NCBI taxonomy): Eukaryota > Metazoa > Chordata > Aves > Sphenisciformes > Spheniscidae > Aptenodytes > Aptenodytes forsteri. Next base: position 10,108,804 of record NW_008796110.1, on the reverse strand, counting down.
GTGCACTGAAGTAGGCATGGCTGAGGGAAAAATGGTATGCGATCATGTCTTTTTAGATCAGAACTCCATAGGTTACAAAACTAGAAGGGCCCATCTTGATCATCTAGTCTGACAACCTTTATAGGAACAGGCCATGGGAATGGCTTAGAATGAATTCTCCTTTCATAATGCATAAGTACAGAGGAACAGAATTAAAAATGTGCAGGCAACTCTCATTCCGACAGTCCACAGTTTTGAATGTCTCTTTTTGCAGTGTAGATATTTTTCAAGAGAGGAAGAAGGGTACAACTGTTTCATGTTTAATTCCTAGTTGCTGTTTTTCCAAATCAATCAGAAATTCCATCAGAATAATCTATAAATATCCTCCTGATCCAATTTCCTTCCCTCTGGGGTGTGTAAAGTACTGGCTTTGTAGTGTGCCAATGAAGTGACCATGCTGTCTTACTACAGTAGATGCCAAGGAAGGGAGGCTATGGAAGTACTGCCACCATAGATGGAGATATGTCATTTGTGAGGCAGTGAAGGAGGTTGGGGGGTGGGATATGGGTCCATGTTTACAGCTGGGAAAGGGAGCTGGGACAGAAACAGAGAGGGGGATTTATTATGCTTTATTCTCTGCTTGCCATAGTTACCTTGTTCTCAGTCAGTGGCGTGTGTTCCTTGGAACAATGCCCACCTCCATAACTATTTTGCTGTTTTATTTACTTATAGACTAAGTACTGTTTCTAAGTCACCCATTTTAGTGGCAAACACCTACGCCACTATAGCGTTTACAAGTGCTGTGTCTCAGTTAGCTTCACCTAAGGAGGTATCTGATAGACAGATTGTTTCCCTGTTGATAGTTTGTAACTAACAAGCAGTAAAACTTGGCAATCTCTCCGTATGTATTAAATATCAAAACTCTGTGTCAGCGTCTGGTCAGAATAGGGTGGATTGAGCACTCGGCAAACAGCAGAAGGAATCCCTTCTGCTCCACACATCAGCTGAAAGAGTAGATCTGCTGAGGTTCCTTCAACTGAAGGCAACGCTTGGGGAATGCAGGAAGCAGCAGAGTGCCTGCCCCCACGGCCTTCCCACACCGTCACCGCCCCCCCTGCCCCAGATGCCAGGCTGTACGTCACACAACGGTTTGGTCAGTCACACAGCCCTCTTCCTGAGCTCCAAAGGGGACTAGTTGCCACAGGCAGTGTTTTTACCTCTAGGTGTATGGCTTTAGAAAGTCATACATAGAAAGTATAGTCACAATATCAAAAGCTTGCAATTGTGGGCCAAATTCTGCTCTCAGGCATACTTGAATACATCTGGAATTGAATAGCTAGACATTTTTCAGATCTGAGAATGTGCATAACCTCTTTCTCTCACCCAAATGTCTCATCTTTTAATCCAATCAGCCAAGAAGTTTGATCCCAACTGCGTAGATTTGATTTGCAAAGTCAAATTGAAATGGTCAGCATAAACCCCGTAGTATTTCAAATATCATTTTACTCACAGTCATCATGCAGTTAATGTTGTGAAAGTAACAGTGTTGTGTTTGGGGGATGGGCTAAAGCCCTGCCTGAATGTTTCTTACCTAAGAAGGGAAGAAATCTTTCTTATTGCTGTTATTAATCTGACAGCAGAGCTGGAGGGACCAATTCAAATTTAAGAGCTAAATTTAATCTGAAATGATCAATACCCTGGAACTTGCCATGTCCCAAAAAATTAGCCCAATTAGCCGCATC
>NW_008796110.1:10100180-10106381 GCF_000699145.1 Aptenodytes forsteri | reverse complement strand
CCCCCCTCTTGCCCTCGCCCACGCTGAGTCAGAGCTGCCGCTCGTCAGGAACTCCCTCCTCCGGCTCCGGGGAGGGGGGCTGGGGCACCCTCATCACTCCTTGCGCTTTTGCTTTTCGCTGGTTTTGCCGCAGTTTTGCCACTTCTGGAAGGGTCCCCTGGTGCGATCCTCCACTCCGGAGCCCTTCGCCTCGGTGGCTTCGCTGAAATGGACTTCCTACACAGCTGCTTTCTATCCCGTCAACTCCCAACTGCTAACAGGTTTATACGTCTCCAGGTGAAGGACTTGGCATTCGCCTTTGTTGAACTTTCTGAGATACCTGCCAGCCCATTTGTCCAGCCTATATAGCTATCTCAACACATGGTAGACCTGCCCGCCAGTGGTATCGTCTACAAACTGGTTAACATCCCATCCCATTCTCCAGGCCACTAACAAACATGTTAGATATCATCAAACACAGTATCAATCCCTGAGGGATGCCACTCATCGTGACCAGACACCAGCTGGGCTTTGGATCCCCTATCTCAATATTTTGATACTAGAAGTCCAACCAGTTTTCCACCCAGTTATCCAGTCAGTATTTCATCAATATGGCTCTAAGGACACTGGGAGAACATGTTGAATGCTTTGCTAAAAGCAAGGTAAACAACACCCACTGATCCCCCCATGTCCATAAAGTCACCTATCTCATCACAGAAAGCTGCACTTCATCAGGCTTGTTCTGCCCCTTGAAAAACCACAAAGCCACAAAGCCTTCTTGTGTTTATATCTTAGAACTCATTTTTCGGTGTTCTGCAAAATGATAGGCAAAATTTAATGAAAACACTAATTTCTTTCAGTTTCGAATCACTTTGTTTTAGTTAATTGCCTTTTTATGCATAGGCTCCTACTATGATATTGGCAATTATGTCATTAAAAAGATGTAAGTAAATTATAATATGTGAATTATTTATTTAAAGCTCTTAATTGAAAAATATTACCATTATTTCTACTGATTATAAAACATGCAATTAGTCCTGTAAAACTGATTAGTAATATGCCAAGAAAGATTAATGAGTTTCAATATCTTGCAGTATTGAAACAGATGTGACATTTCTATATTCAGCAAATTTAGTTAAATACTTGCTACCATCTTGGAAATAGTTCACACCAACCATTATTGTGTTACCACATTTTAATGAATAAAACAACTTCAGTTTTTCTGTCTCTGTGTGTGCAATAGCATATTCTCATCTTTTTGTTAAGTTTTTAATCAATAGAATAAAGCTAGTTTTGGAAGTCTGAATTATTATTCTCCCAAGAGGATTAAAATTCAAAAGCTTCTACTGTATCTCCATTAAAAGAAAAAGGTTTTTGTAAATAGTCATCTTGCTAAAATTTTGTGTAATCTTGGACAGCTCAATGTCTTAAAATTTACATTGCCTAATGTAAGAAAAAATGCATAGGTGTGTCTTGGAAAGATAGCCAACCAGCCAGCCAACATAGTCAGTGAATAATGATGGCTGAGTTGAATTCATAGATCTTTAAAATTTGGCTTTTGATAATTATTCAAAGCAGCTTTAACCCTAAAGGTCTAAGTTTCAAGTGGAAACAGAAGCCCTTCGCTGGATAAGAATAACTGGAAAAAAACTGTTTGGGCTAGGACAGAGAAGGCTCTTTCTAAAAAATGGTAAGCTGGTGTTCTTCAGCTTAACCAGCATGCTGCCAAAGGTGAAGATTAAGAAAATCTGAATGAGGAGGACATACTGGTGCTTTTGGTTATAATGAAAAATACTAACTACTATTACAATGAAAGGTATAAAATAATAGATCTCTTTATTCAAACTACTGTTTTCTATGGACTTTTTGTTACTAAACATTTCATGTGGAAATTTCCACATACCCAGATAACATTTTGACAGAAACTGAAATAGATAGATGCTGACATACCCTTGATAATGACTTTGTATTTAAACATGTAATGGCTTGGTTTGCTTTGCAATAGAGAGGACCTTTTCTGTTATCCAGTCAACTTCTAAATGGTAGCAATTTTTAACAAATGGCCAATGGCCACCTTTGTTAATTTCCCATAATTTGTTTGAATATCTGCAGCAGTGTTGTCTGATAACTTCAGTAATGTCACGGGCCACTGTAACAGTTTTCCTTACATGTATTTTATATAACATACATTAAAAAAATCTAAATATTAGTTATTTGAAACTCTGAAGATACATTCAACAACTACTGCTTTTATTTTCCATTACCTTGTCTTGGCATAGGTATTTGTCCAGTTTTTCTGTTTCATAAATCACATCCAATGCACAAAATTTCTCTTTCATATGACATCTGTAAAAACCTATAATATTTTTTTGATTGAAAATTTTGCCACTTTCTGCAAATTAGGTTTTGATAACAGTTCATTGTAGTGTGCAAATGCTTAGCACATTTACTGTAGAGTTATAAAATTTCTTTCACAGTAGATTAGATAAATTTGCTGTTACTGTTCTTTCCCTCCTTCAGAGAATGAAAGTTATATTCCTTCGCAGCCATACAGAATTCCATATATTTATATACAGGACACCTGTTCTTTGATTTAGAAGTGGGGGGTTTTTTTTCATCTCACAGCTACTTCTTGTTTAATCTGCTGCACTTTACAGAGCTCTTTAAAAATGTGTTTCCAACCCATGTTATACACTTTCAGGTGAAATTATTTTTCACCTGCCATCTATGTGAATTCATAAAAGAGAGAGGGCTTCCTAATACCATAAATACATAAATGCATGTACGAGATTTAGCTGTTCAGATTGCTTGAAAGGAACAGGCAAAAGCTATTGTTTGCTGGACAAAGGTTGAAGAGGTTAAAGTACATCATGTTTCACTGAGGAACCAGATGTGCTTGCAAACACATTTACACTAATGATGGAAAGAGGTTTTGAGAATTTTTCTGTACACTTGAACTTTATGAGCTTGAGATTTCATAAAGGAATTGAACTACAAAGGCCTGAAATAGATTAGCAGCAGTTTCCTTTTAGCTCTGCAGTGGTACTCAGTGAACACCAGAGGGGTAGGAAAGCAAGGGCAAAAAAGGGAAAACTTGTAAACAGAATAAATTTCTGTTCTTAAATATTTGTTCAAAATAATGCTATAGATTTGTATGGAATAACTGTTTATGAGGTGGATACTGGTAAGCTCTTTTAAAAATTTCCTCCACTTTCAGAATATTTTTCCTAATATTTCTGCCTCCAAATTTTGTATACATAGTTAAAAGAGAAAATATGCACACTCACTCCTTTTTATAAATGTACACACAGACACCCACACTCACAAATATATAAAATATATATATATACACGTGTGTGCAGAGAGATAATCAGGGAGAGTCAGACAAAAATTATATTGAATTATAAGTGGAGTTAGTAAAACCACCTATTATCAGAATTGCTCAGCTTTCTAAAATATGATCTGAAACCAATGTACAGCTTTTAGCAGAGCCAAAATTTAACCCTCAAGATGAATTTTTACAATGTGTCAGGGATTTTGCTTATATTTTTTATTTTACTTTTGATCATGAAATTGGATTTTTCAAAGAATCTATGGAAAATATGCATTTTTATACTGTAAAAAAAAACCTTGAAAGTTTTACTCTAAACATTATTTTCTACCCAGTTTGAAGCAACAACTTGAAGGTGAAAGGATAGTTTTGTTATTAGGGATGTTGTGTCTTTTGTTTATTCCATAAAAGTATTCCCCAAGTTGGTTAAACATTAGGACTTTACTATATACTACATAATCATCCAAACCAGAAATCCAGTTTGGAAAAGTAGCGTAGCCTTCCTTGATCTTTCTTTGTTTATTGGAAGGAAAACAATCTAAAAATGTTTACAGAATATTCTGACCACTATTTGTTGTCCATCAACCCATAGATCCAACTGTCTGTGACTTCAAAGTACCCATATTGTTAAAGAAAAGGCACAAAACATACATGATTTTGTAGCATCAGAAGGAATGATAACAGCATCCTCAGGGATACCACATTAATTATCCTCCTAGATTTCTAACTATTTATGTTCCAGGAATTTGTACCTTTAGCTCCAAAACAGTTCCACTTTCTTCCCAGGTGGCAAGTTTATCTGCTATGGGGAACTGTAAACTTTACCCTTTATTCCTCCTTCTTGATGATTTTATTTCAGGAAGAATAACTAAAAAAAAAACAAAAGAAGAGAAAAAAAAGAAAAATCCTACAAAGAACAACTATTAATGAACATTGTATGTCAAGATTGAGAAGTTTAAAACAGTTTTAGACAGGACAATCTCGCACACTGAGACATGTAAACCACTTAAAAAGTGTTTTCCAGAAATACATGTCAATACACATCAATAATCTTTATTATTTAGATTTCTTTAAAGATTATTATTATTACAGCTTTCCATTTCCACCAAAACAAGTGTTTGTAATGGATGGTTCCCAACAAAATGCACCTATTTAGAGTCACCTGTACTTCTTACAAAAAAATGACTAGGTAAGGAAAAAATTATTCTTGATGAGCAAATAAATTCAAAAGTCTACTGGTAAATGCTCATCATGTACCTCTTTTCCCACATGGACTCTCCAGTTCCTTGTATTTTCCAGTAGTAGATTTCCATAAACTATGGTTTTAACTGTACTTGATTTTTACAGTCTTCTAGGAAATAGGATAGCTTAATGACATTTAATTTGCCACTGTGGGGAACAGGAAGAGGGTGCATTCAGAATAGATCTAAATTTAGATATCTCTGTTGGATGTCCTATAGACACAGCAGAGGTTTAAGATCCCATTATAATCAGTGATGATCTAGTCAATCATTTAGTAGAGCCTAGAGGTAGATTCAGTTCCTGCTAAGGTGTCTACAGGTGTGAAAAAATAAAGGCATGTAGTGCTGTCTGAGGTGTCCTAACATAACTGAGGCACCCACATGATTCTGCCAGTTATGGCAAAGGCTCTACAAGATACCTACATCCTTCTGGCACAGCAGCTGGCAGGCAGGCAGGGTGCCCTGAGCCATCATGAAGGAAGCCAGAGACCTGCATTTAGTAAGCTGAACCCAATCTCACTGGCTGATAGGATCTATCCATTTTCTAGGGCCTCTATTCAGTGGCTTTAACATAGGCTGTAATGTCATTTGAGTCTCTGCTAGCTATCTACAGATGCTGCTATAGAGCAGAGCAGACTTCACAGAATCACAGAACATTTGAGGTTGGAAGGAACCTCTTGAGATCATCTAGTCCAACTGCCTATTCAAGCAGGGTCAGCTAAAGCAGGTTGCCCAGGACGACAACCAGTTTGGTTTTTAATATCTCCACAGATGGAGACTCCACAACTCTTCAGGAAATCTCTTCCAGTGTTTGACCACTCCAAAAGGAAAAAAAGTGTTTGCTTGTTTTCAGATGGAATTTCATGTTTTTCAGTTTGTGCCAGCCATTACCTCTTGTCCTGTTGGTGGGCACTACTGAGGCAAGTCTGGCTCCCTCTTCTTCATTTCCTCCCATGACATATTTATAGACGTTGACAAGATCCCTTCCCCCTCCCTGAGCCTTCTGTTCCCAGTCTGAACAGCCTCAGCTCTCTCAGCATCTCCTTGTATGAAAGGTGCTCCAGTTGCTTAATCATCTTCTTGGCCCTGTGCTGTACTTGCTTCAATCTGTCCATACGTTTCTTTTACTGGGAAGCCCAGAACTGGACACAGCACTCCAGATGTGGCCAGTGTAGAGACATTTCAGAGAGGCACCCAAGCATGCTGATTCCCCAGAACAGACTTGAAAGATTTCCCCATAAGGTTTCCCATAAGCCTTTGGGTCATTTCTGCCAACCCATCCAGATATCCTGGATACCTCAGGGCATAGAATCATAGAATTATTTAGGTTGGAAAAGACCTTAAGATAATCAAGTCCAACAGTTAACCTAACACTGACAAGTCCACCATTAAACCAGGTCCCTAAGCATCACATCTACACAACTTTTAAATCCCTCCAGGGATGGGGACTCAACCACTTCCCTGGGCAGCCTGTTCCAATGCTTGACAACCCTTTCGGTGAAGAAATGTTTCCTGATATCCAATCTAAACTTCCCCTGGTGCAACTTGAGGCCATTTTCTTTTGTCCTATCGCTAGTTACTTGGGAGAAGAGACCTACACCCACATTCCAGGTAGTTGTAGAGAGCAATGAGGTCTCCCCTCAGCCTCCT
>NW_008796110.1:10070624-10099922 GCF_000699145.1 Aptenodytes forsteri | reverse complement strand
CGCCAGGCAGCTTTCCAGCCACTCTTCCCCAAGTCTGTAGCATTGCAAGGGGTTGTTGTGATCCAAGTGCAGGACCCGGCCCTTAGTCTTGTTGAATCTCATACAATTGGCCTTGGACCATCGATGCAACCTGTCCAGATCCCTCTGCAGAGCCTTCCTACCCTCGAGCAGATCAACACTCCTGCCCAGCTTGGTGTCATCTGCAAACTTACTGAGGATGCACTCGATCCCCTTGTCGAGATCATTGATAAAGATATTAAACAGAACTGGCCTCAGTACTGTGTAATCATGGGCAAGCCACAGGTCTGTATTTCCCCACTGAGAAAACAATGTCAAATGCATACAGTGTATGCCACAAGCTTCCGTAAAGTAACTTCCATAAAAGACGGTAAAAATGAGAAAAACAGATTATCCAGCATCTCAAATAACACTATGCTCTTATGCCTAAGCAACAACAATTTGAGATCTCTGCTCACTAACGTTGGAGGTGAGACAGCTGAGGTAGGATTCAGTTCTCTAAACAGACAGCCATGCTGGTTTCCTTAGGATATCCTACCTGGCTTACGGTTGTGTCTCTAGAAGCACAGTGTGTCACCCATAAATCCATTTTTGTATCTGCCAACCCAATGCAGTTCTTTCAGTTAACATGAGATCTCAAAAATGTCTCTGCTTAGCCAAATGAATTGTCTCCCAGCTTGTATGTAGACCCCTTATTTCTTAATCTCCCTCTATGTTTAGTTTAGAAGTCACCCTCACGTGGGCATCTAGAGCCATTATATTCTTATGAGACACCTACGTGGAGCTTACAGGAGACCTGTCCCACTATGGACAGTAGCTAAAGACCAAGTAGAATTTTCTAGAGTACCAAAAATGGCACTAAATTCGTATCTGTGAGCAAATGAATTCTGCCCATGGGGATTATACCCCAGAAGATAATTCATCTCACTTACATTAGTCTCCTGCTCTGAATACTCCCCTGGCAAAGCATGGAACTTCAATGACTATATATGTCCTCCATTGACCACTGGGAGACCTAAAGTTTTTTAGGTGGTTCTAACTAGACAATGCAGACAGCATGAATCCATCCTTAATAAATGGAATGCATATTTTTGGACAACAACTATGTCATGCTAGGGCTCCACTGTATCGTATTGGGATTCAGAATCGTTCTCCAGTAGCAAACGCAGAGTTTCTCCTAGTTCTGCATGTGGAAAACATGGTCACAGCATTGATATTGCAGGCTGATTTCTAAGTAACCATTACCAAATGTACAAGAGAAATACCCTGGAGGTACTAGTGCCATCCTCATTACTGTCTGTTTTGGTGATGTGGAAAGTTATACAGCTAAGTTAAAACTCTTTTTATCTACCATAATTTGTCTCCCTCAATAATCAACAGCATCAAATAAGCTCAAAAACCCCAAAATGACACATCTTTTATATTAACTAACTAATGTTTTAGATCAGTCATACCACTTCTTACTCTTGCTACAACTGAAATAATAGTCAAGGGTCTACTTTATATCAAGTTACGTATTATTTGATATCTAGAGTTGTATAAAAATCAATAGGCATATATCAGCCATGGCTACTGTAAGATTTTATCATCTGGATTTTTTGTTTCTATATCTTGTGTCTTCTTGCTATATTCCATCATTTACTCTATGATAATGTGGTTTGTTGAGCTGATAGTGTTACTGATGCTTTGCTGCAAACCACAATAATCAATGAAAAGATATAAGGAGACAACTGAGACTTTGCCAAAGTCAGAAAATCTAGAGGGCAAAATAAGTATTATATAGGAAGGATAAATTATTTGAAGTTGTCATACATATACACATACTGGAGTTTTGTACATGAAAGATAACACTGCAAAGAAAAGTGAAATTATGCTAACAACATAGCTTTAAGGTAAGCTAAGAGTTATTCAGGAAAAAAAGAGGCCATAAAAATATTGATTGATTTTCTAAGTATATTTTGATATGGACCCTCTTCAGTCTGTTTTATATTCAGTTATAGCACTTTGGAAAGGTGGGAAGATACATGAAGAAATGCAATGCCATTGAAACTGAACATCAGCAGAGTTAGAACACTGATCAGGGATTTAAGTTATCATCTGTGGGATTGATTGAGTCTCTAATTGTAGTATCATTAAGTGTAGGATGTGCTTCTAGAAGTACTACTCCTTCTTGCTGTTGAAGACTTAGAGATCTAGCAGTCGTACTTGACAATGCAATCTAAACATAAATTGATGGACAAAAAGAAAGGTATCGTTTTGAAAGGGTGAAAAGCAATATACTGCTAGCTACAATGCACTAGCAGGCACATTTGTGTGAGTTTTGTGGTGCTCCTGAGATGTAGACTAAAAATGCATCTAAGGAATGTATTAAGTATGTAGAAAAAATATTAAAGGAACATTATTTCTACTCAAGGTCATTCAAGTCATACGCTGAGATATTCAACTGTTTCCAAGACTTCTTTGAACCCAGACCTTTGATTATGCTATAAACACTTCTTTTACTATCAAAGTTATGTTAGAAAGTAGACAATCTAATAAAGAAGTTTGTTCTTCATTTAGAATATTCTTCCCAGAGGGTCCGAGATTAAAGACAAACTGTGTGCTCTTTTGTCTCTATAATACACTTTCCACAAAACAATATATGCAATACATGCTTCAGTATTATTTGTAGGGTGTTTATGTGTCATATATTATATTGTTGCCAAATAACGCCTTAACATTTGAAGAGAGTAAGTGTTTTTCAAGTTCTTGGAGTTGCTGAATGTGTCTGAAGAACTGTTTGGGAAAATAGTCCCTTCTCACTCCATGCAGCAATAAAATTCATTGGAGAAAAACAAATACATTGATGTTCTAATGAAATGAGAATGCTGTGTGATCCACGAGAGGAAACAGTCTTGAAAATACATTCTGAATTATCCTATGTAGCACTCATACAGTTGCATAGTCCATCATCAGACTTTATCTGGGAAAGACAGGAGCTGAAGATATTAAAATTTAAAAGGTACATTTGCAGAGAATATGTAATGAGTTCAAGAAAGATGATTGCAGTCAACTATTGTACAGAACGTGTAATGAAAAAATCAGAACATATTTCAGGAAGAGATAGAAAGAGTAAAATCTTTATTAATACTCATAAAATCTAAGTGTCAGAAAGCAGCACAGAAATCAATGAGATTAAGCAAAAGTCAAAAGGCAGATGTCAGGGATTTCAAATGCAGATACGGTAGCATAAATGGAAGAATGTGCAGATTTTTAAAGCAAGCAGAGCAAGTGAAGCAAAAAGGTGTATAGCGTGAATAGTTGGCAGTTGTAAGTTCACAAGGATGGGGAGAACAGAACTAAATACTGTTCTTCCCACACATAAACTAAATAAGAACTTATATGGATTAACTTTTGGATAAGAGTTAGGGAGAACAGGGAAGTAATTAATAAAAAGGCATATTTAAATAGAAAAAAAAGATTAAATACATTTCTGAAATGAAGAGCAAATTTCTACTGTAGACTGAATGTATTAAACTAGACCTCTAGTATGTCAATGTAGTTCCTTTACCTATATTGGACCTGGGCCCTGATATGGAAACAATGTGGCTGGAGAAAAAAAGCAGCTCTTTCCCCACCAAATGATGTACAACAGCTGCCATCCTGCAAGTACAGGTATAGAATGACAGCTCCCTTTGCCTCTCTTGTAAGTTCATATCTGTAAAGATATATTGTTTATATCTAAGAATCTATTCAAAATACCTGCATGTATCTTGAAAATAATGCGGTAGCGTTAAAAGGAAGATCATTTCCTTTGCATATGCAAAAAGATTTCAGGCAGAACATTGGAAAAAAACTCAATAAAAAAAGATCAGGATGGTAATGCCAGAAAAACCGAATTCTTCCTTGTCCAGAATTGGCAAGAACAGACTAAACAACATCACCTTTAAGTTTCTTTACCTAATGTAAAGAATAGAGAAACTCAGAATTTTCCCCCCAGAGAACATTGACAAATGGAAGAATTTTAGAGGGCCGATGTTAATGTATGTAAATATGAACTTATTATAAAGAATAATATGTTAAAAAAAGAAAACGGCAAATTCATTAAAAGAATAAATAAAATGTTTCAAAGCAATATCAGTGAATAATAGTGCTTTTGACCAGGAAAATATCCCAAGGGCTCTGCCTAGTCACAAATACTTCAGCTACTTTCATTTTTGCATGATACTTGATATGGCAGAATGAGTGCATTGGCTGCATGCTGTTCAACAGTAACAACATAGGCAATCCATAATATTCATCCAGAGGACCTGGCAGACCACATATACAAGGGCCCTCCATTTTACTATGGATATTTGTGCAAGTGATAGACTGGGTCAGACGCTGTCCCAAATGAAATCAAAGGATAAAAGTCCCTAGTGTTTAATAGACATGAGATCAGGTTTGCTGATCAGAAGAGCCACAAAGATCAGCATATGAGTCTTTTCTGTAGAAACTATTGATAGACAAGCACTGTTTCCTGCACTCCTGGAAAATGGCGTCGCACAACATTCTCCAGTTCACAGCTTCACCACCAAAGACTGTTCTCTGTCTATATTATATTGGAGATATGATGCCAAGGAATGAAGGACATGATTCCTTCTTTTGAAAACATATTTCCAAAAATATCAAGATAAATGGGTAAAGATGGCCTTCAGATTTGCTTAGAAAGGGCACTGGAAGGTGAAGATCAGCTTGAATTTAATCCACTATCATATTGGCAGCATTATAGGGAATGCTACTCAGTAGATAGGCATAAAAGGTATCTACTGCAAGGATGTGTAAGCAGTAAATTCACACTTGTAAATCACTTCAGGATCTAACATTGTAAGATCAAGTGATAAAGTAAAATGTCAAGTTTCATTAAGTTCAGAGCTGCAGAACAGGGAAGATAAAACAGGTGTGCTCTGACCCAAACGGTATTTTGATTTTAACATATTCTGAGTTTCTTGTTTCAGTGGGAGGTGAGCTCCCTAATATCATAAGAAACTGAGATCTTGGGAAACAAGTGGAACACGTGGCTTGACTTGGTTTGAATGAAATACAATTCATATAGCCATTTTTAGAGAATAAAAGGATCATTTCCAAAATCTTGGTCCATGGAGATAATCTTTAATAGAATGGAATTCCATTAGCTCTGAAACATCTGCTTACTTTAGTAACAGCCTGTCATCAGCTTTCTCTCTGAGATCAAAATAAATGGAAAAAGCTCAGGCTTCGGTGCATGGCTTGTAGGGGTAAAGGTTGCAGGCCTTCTCCCCTTTTTTTTTTTTTTTTGTGAATTTAATTTGTAATTGGAAGATAAATTCACTGTATGTTTTGGCTCCACTTTTTTTTTTTTTTTTTGTGAATTTAATTTGTAATTGGAAGATAAATTCACTGGTATGTTTTGGTGCTTTCATGCTTCTGCAGTGACACAAAGCAACTTTGAAACCATCTGCACTGACAAACAGCCATAAACTTAGTTTAAGTAAGTGGCAAGTTGTGGCAGGCTTGCAGCTGCTTTTGTACTGCTGAAGGACAGTGATAAACCTGGCCCTGTGTTTCTAGTCATTGTGTCAGCCCAGGAGTTGTATAACAAAGGCTGAAGAGTATATATTCAGCTATACCACAACCTATGAGATTGTGGTAAATGTCAGAAATAAGACAATCTGGGGGAAAAAAAAATCATTTAATCAAGCGTTTCTGTAAAGCATAAAGAAATATTCTGTCTGGTTATTAAGAAACATATACAGGTTTTACTCCTTTCTTTTCCAGTTTTATCAGCACAGCTACCTGATGAGTTTCTGTTTCTTCAGAAGAATGTAAGCTAAGTGGTACAAAAATATGCCCATGAAACTGGCAGTGGAGCCAATTCTTATCTTGATGCCTTTGACAAGAAAACTTATCGAGAACTTTAGAAAATTTTTCTATTAATCAATGCTACTTCATCAATAAATGGAGAAGGTGCTGCTTAATAGCAATTTGTAAAGTACCTTTTTCATTATGATTCCTTAAACTAAGATAACAATTATAAGCGTTGCATTAATAATTATTCCTAGAAGTAGGCTTCTGAATTAATCTTCTCTATTATAACATGTTGCAGAGAAAATGACTCAAATACTCAGTAAATTATTTAGTGGTAACCTTTAACAATGTGGTTGAAGTGATGACTTTTAAACAGTTTTCAGTCAGGAAAATTTCCTTTACAAGAGGAAATGCCATCTTTTGCAAAGATCCAGCCTTTGCGTATAGGTTTATGATGTATATTGTTGGTGTGCACAACTAACATTTGCACACACTCAAAGCTGGGAAAAAAGCGGTCTACCCAGGATAGCATGGCACCATGCCTGCACCAGCTGAGGCCAGATGCAGTGTCACACTACTGCTGTATGAACAAGTTTTTTGAACCCCAGATGCTGTCAGGTTGAACTAATATGTGTCTGCTATATAGAGCAAAAACATGCTTTTTGATAGACAGAAACCATATCAGATATGCTACTACATATCCCTACTACATTTTTTTTTTAATTTAAAAGCATACCCATTCATTAGTTTATGATTTAAAATCAGTTCAAAACTTGGAGCCTTTTCAGAATTTTGGCACCTGTGTCAGTCTTTATTTTGTCCCAAATGATCATAGAAATGGAATAAAACAGAACTTTAGACTTTCTGTCATTAACATACATTGAAATTTTGTGCATAAACTATATTTGAGGAAATTAGGTTGTAATTTAGCTTCTCTCCAATTGTTATGATTACATAAACTATAGACAGGTCAGGCTAACAGCACATGTAACTCATCAGTGTGACTACTGTGACAACGGAGGTAGTAGCTAGTCACCCTTACCCTCTTTTAAAATTTTTAAAACCCTCTTTTAAAATTTGCATGCAGTAATTCAATTTGCTTCAATGAATGACTGCTATTAATGTGCCAAGAATTCTGATTTGTAGGTTTTTCATTCAATTGTTGCTGCTTTTTAAAGGTTTTGTGGCCAATTGCTTTTTGGGCACTTGGGCATGAATAACACCTTACAGCACTGCTGCCTTGTCAATACTGCTTAAATTACTCAATGTCAGGGAAGGAACTGAAACAGGAGCACAGGGGAAATCCTTCGATGCAAGAGACAATAAACCTGTCTGCAGAGACATTACAACTGTCTTTGCCCTCTCTTTAGACTATAGACTACACTAAAAGCCTGGAGAAATAATATGAGGACAATAAAAATGAAAAATCAGATTAAACCCACTTGGGACTACAAACACTAAAATAAATTGGTGGACTTATTTGCCAGTACTGCAGGAATTAGTTAAGTGAGCACTTCCAGGTTATAACATGCCTAATTTCCTCTAGAGGTCATTAGGTTTGGCATAATCATAACAGCTCCCCATTAAATTAATGATGAGCGTTTCCATTCTAAACCAAATTTTCATTAAGTTTTGTTTCTTGAATGATATCGAGTAACACAGTATGTTAGATTCATCATGTTACATGATTTCATATTATTTTGTGTTTTTTTCACTAAATATTTCTTTTATATATAGACTTACTATGCCTTATATATAGCCATTTATATTATGCATGTGTGAATCCATATACAATATTTATATACTGGGTGAATTCAAGCTGCAACCAAACAAATAGTTTAAGATTTTTCTTCTATTCAGTATACATATTTTCTTTGAGGAAATTTTTACATTTAATTACATTTTGAAAACTTAGAGTTAATGAAATAGCTACCTGGGAGACTCAGATGAAAAGGCTGATGATTATATAGTTGTTACTACTTGATAGTCCAGATGGTACTATTAATTATTATTAATCATCTATATAATACTATGAACATAAGTGCCATTGTATGAAAGATAAATTCTCTGTGCTGTGGAGATCATAATAACAAGCCATACAAAAGAAACAAAGACAAAGCATGGGACACATGGGAAACTGTAGAGAGACAATAGTGTTGAGTAATATAGGGAAGATTGCCTAGAAAAACGAGTTCTCCGAAAGGGTTTGAAGGAAGAGATGAAGGTATATGGTCTGTTCACAGGGCTTCCAGAGACCTCTTGGGTCAGCTCCCTGCAGACAAGTCAAACATGAAATCACTTTCATAAACTCTCCAAGTTCTACCTTTAAAGCATTTGGAGGTGAATTGCCCTTAGTACTTGTGCCTAGAAGACTGACCCAGAACTTTGCTCGGGGAGTTAGAACCCATCTTCTCATTCCAGCTTTAACTTACTCATAGCCAGTTGATAGCTGTTCCCACGCCAGCCTGATCTTTTATCTTAAAAAATAGTTCTCTCTCACATGCTTGCCCCCATGACATACTCATATGCAGTAACAATATCTTCCCTCATGTTTCATTTTGCTGGATTATTCTCTTTTCCTGAGAGATATGCTCTTCATTCCCCTGAAAAACCCTACATCCTTTCTCTGCAGTTGTGATTTCAGTTCATCTTTCCTTAATATGTTGACCTAAATGGAACATGATATTAGAGATGAGACCTCACCAGGGCCTTTAAAATGACAGAGAGGTTTCACCCTGTTAGTTCAGCTCCTGGGAGCACCTCTCCAGATACACCATAGAATCACCACTGGATTTTCATGGTAATTTCTCTGTAATAGGAGATAGCCATTTTGTAATCCTGTCACTAGCTGGTACAACCAGTCATTTCCCGGAGGAAGTATCTCCTAGCAGAAATTCTTCTTGTTACTCCATACATTAGGATGATTCAGCAAGTGGACAAAATCAGCCTACAAGAACGTTGTCAGACGCCAGTGATGCTATAGTCCCCCAAAAAGCCCTAAGATCTGGCTGACTCCTCTACATACTGCACACAACTGCAAGAAGATGGATGATTCTGTTACCTCATCCAAAAGCATCATCATCAAAGGGCAGTAGGAACTCAGACCTAAATAGAAGAATCATATGCAAATTTCTGTTAGCACAATACCATACTGATCTGGTTTTCCTGACTTTTTAGCATTGAGATTTCATTGTTTGCTAGAGTCCAAGCATTGCTTTCACCAATGTGAATCCTTCCTTTCCATTGCAGGACTCTCTATTTCCTCTCTCCTTTCTTAAGGAAATGTTTATTTCCTCCATTGGGTCTGCATCCCTTCTTTACAAAGTTGTTGCTCCTATCCCTTAAAGAAACAGGCTCTCACATCCCTTATCCATTTCACTTCAATAACCAGTTTTCCTCAGTGTATCTAATCATCTCTGTTTAATATTGAATCTTAGTTACTGGCATGCTCCTCTGAGTCTTTCATTTGATTTGCACTTAAATCCAAATCTCATTGTAGGTGCTTTTAGCAGTCACAGCTTTATCACTGTAAAAATTCTATTAGATTTTACACTGGTTCTTTCCACTGTTGGTTTCTCAGATTTTAAGCCTGTTACCTAAATCAGCTCTGCTGCCTCATTCGAGGGTAGCAATTAACTGCTTCCTTCACTCCCTCACACACTTAACTGCTTCTGTGCTACTCACAGCACAGGATCCCTAACAGTCTCTGTAAGCTGTGAACTACAGCCATGCTATCCTTACTAAACGCAACCAAGTCCTTGGGTCTCACCCTTACAATGGAAGGTACAGGAAGAGACTGGACACAGAGAGCAAAGGAGTGTACAAAGTTCACCACAGTGCCATGTCCATACATCAAGTTGTCAATGACATCGTCACCTATAAGAAATGAAACAAGATTGGGAGGGGAAATTCTGTGTGGCTACACTACAGAAGACATATCTAAGAGAACACCTGCAGAAATGAAATTGGAAACAATTTGAGGATCCCACACAGAATGTGGTTCTTTCACATAAAAGTAAAATTCAAATTGTCATAAGAAGCAAAATGATATGGAGTATGTCTGTTTATGACTATCAGTGATCTCTAGTTTACCACCTTGTTTAGGTTGTCATTACATATTTAAGAGTTGCTTACATGGGCAAATATGGAATCCCTCCATAAATAAATTGTTAACCCTCTAATGAGGGTTCTGCCTTGATTTAGGCAGAACATTGCAGGAATTAATTCCAAGCAACCTCAGAGTTGTAAGCCACATTTACACTTATTTATACAGCTGCATCTCTGGTGTATCAGAGCACTTTTCGTACATTAACAAACTAACCTTTTGCTACTTCACTGTAAAGACTCTCAGGTCTCAGCCTAGTGCCTTAACCACAAAGCCTTCCATAAATCAGGTTGGATTATGAAGACCTCTCTCAAGCCTTTGATTACAATTAAAATTAAATGGGTCATTTAAAAAGCATAAAAAATATCAGTTAATTTAAATGTTTGGTTCTTTGCTTTCTTGTTTCAGTTAAGGTCAAAACCAGAAGCACCAAATTCCTGAAAGAAAGGTTGTGATTTTATTCACCATTTGATTAAATAAGTTCCTGACATGCTACTTATACAGTGTTCAGTGTTTCCTATTAGAAACAAGTTAGTGGTATATGCCCATACTGTTACTGATTTTAAGGGTTAGCCCTTGCCACTAGATTTTTCTGTGACTTCCACTGTGCCATCCAAGGGTTATCGCTATATTTTTCAGAGATTTCTAACAGCTGTCTTTGAGACCTGTGCAGTAGGATACCCTAAATTTCTGCTTTACAAACAGAACTGTACTAAATATTGGCTAAAAAACCCTGGCTTTGTTTTAAAAGTTTGAAACGTATATGGAAGAGTATTTCTTTTCCTTACCAAGCATAAATGTATGTGTGTGTATATATATATCTATACAGCTATTTTTGTATCGAGATCATACTGCCACCACTGTAGACAGTGGAGAAATTCAATTAGGCTTCCCTCTAAGGACCATTCAAGGGACACTACTAGGGAACCTGCTCCCCGAAGAATGCCTTAGTCTATCAGTTCTTGATTATCTTTAAGGGAAGAGATTTATTCTTCCAGGGGATTTGGGAAGAAGACAAGCTGATGGTTTAGGGCACTGTATACAGAAGTTTGGTCTGCTTTTCATTTGTTTGTTTTACATTGTCATGGGTACTTCTTTAATAAGTAGCTTGTGTTTGATCCTTACTAAGACAAGCAGTGGCTAAAATACAACCACTTCTATGAAGATTATGCTTTCATTCATTTATGAAGATCAGGCTTTGTTTGATTCTATATTCATGGTAGTAAAACAAATGTAGAGATTATGTTATCTCTGCTTCCTTCACAGAGTAAAATGTCAGGTATTAGGATGAATCACTGGCAATAATCCTTCTGTACCTAATAGCTGTTATGGAGAGTAGTCCCAGGAAGTAGCGATACAACTGTTAAAGCAAATCAACATGCTTTTAGTTTTATGGCCCAGAAACTTACAAACTTCTAAACTTTTTGTGTGTTTTAGCAATTGT
Source organism: Aptenodytes forsteri (assembly GCF_000699145.1). Taxonomy (NCBI): domain Eukaryota; kingdom Metazoa; phylum Chordata; class Aves; order Sphenisciformes; family Spheniscidae; genus Aptenodytes; species Aptenodytes forsteri. Next base: position 10,088,550 of record NW_008796110.1, on the reverse strand, counting down.
GAAATTGTTAGTAAAATTTTCCTGGGCGGTTTGCCATGGAAGAGAAATATCATAGATAGTACCGTTAAAACGTCACCAGTAATGACCTAAGAGCTTGGTACAGCTTGGCCCTTATATTTGAGGGCCTTCCTGGTCTAGCAGCTAATGACCTCTGTTTTCCATAGAAAGCAGAGGAAATGTTGCCACTGTGAATAACATGGATGTGAATGAATGCCAGTAAAATCTTTATCACATCAGCTTGTATTTTTTTCTCTTTGTTTTGAAATACATAATTACATTTGGGTGGGTGCATACAGTCATGCAATTTTAAAACTTATAAGAAATTTTTACACTCAATAAAGGCAAAAAGTGTCATATTAATTAAATTTCTTGTTGCTATGTGACAAAAACATGACTGACTATTTTTATCATGGTGCTAATATATAGTGTTGCAGCATTACAGTGGCTTGCATATAGTTATCAGGTGTTAATTGCCATCTGTAAAAAAGTAATTTTATTTTGTAGAAAAAAACAATCAGTATATCATGTCACACTCTGTTTTCATTTCTGAAGTACTTTCATAAAATCATAGAATCATAGAATCATTGAGGTTGGAAAAGACCTCTAAGATCATCGAGTCCAACCGTCAACCCAACACCACCATACCCACTAAACCATGTCCCTAAGCACCTCATCTACTCGAGAAATTTTTCCTAATATCCAATCTAAACCTCCCCTGGCACAACTTGAGGCCATTTCCTCTCATCCAATCGCTTGTTACTTGGGAGAAGAGACCGACACCCACCTCGCTACAACCTCCTTTCAGGTAGTTGTAGAGCGCGATGAGGTCTCCCCTCAGCCTCCTTTTCTCCAGGCTAAACAACCCCAGTTCCCTCAGCCACTCCTCATAAGTGTTGCAACCAACAAACCTGAAGTAGAAGTTCAGTAGGAATTTTCTGTACCTCAAAAGAAGTGATGACCTTGCATTGTTCAACATCAAGTTATTAGGATTCAGCTATCCAGATGAACTGGAGATTTCGGTTTGGAGATGTGTTCAGGAGTAGTCATACAAAATATATTGGTATTACAAGAAACTAACATCAGTATGACTTTGTAACTCAAAAATGAGTGCACAGTCGATGAACTTCACAGCCAGGCAAGGTGCTATATGATCATAATAAAAAAGTAATTACTTTTTCTAGAAATGGTGTACTGCTATACATTTTTATAGTAGGATTTTAAGAAAAAAATACTGTATCTATTATACAGTACCATTCAGTATAAAAATTACTCTCAAAATTTATAGTTATATTTTATCATCAATAGTTAAACATGAAACAAATGAATATATATTTTCTCTGTAGAAATAGAACACAGTGTTTTCCTCCACTTACTCTTTCCTAACCATCATTTTTCACGTAAAAGCTGCCATTTTTAAATCAAGCTCTGTAATAGAATGGCTTTACATTTGACATAAAACTGCTTTTCACCTATTTTACACTTTTTTTTTTTTTTGAGAAAAGGACAAAGCAGGTTAAAGCTCAACTGTCATGAATTAATTTTCATTGTAACTTAAAGAAAAAAAAGTCTTCAGATGTTAAGCAAGGTTTTAGAAATATCTGGACTTCACCTTGAGGTCTGTGTTTGCCCAAAACACTCTATTACACAGAGATGCTACCTGATGTTTTCAGTAATTCCAGTCAAAGCAGCTGTGTATGAAATGTCAAATTGCTTTGTGCATGCACAGATTAACAGCACATGTATGATTCATCTGTGTGTGGGCAGTAACCCTTTGTGGTGGGTTGACCCTGGCTGGATGCCAGGTGCCCACCAAAGCCGCTCTGTCACTGCGCCTCCTCAGCTGGACAGGGGAGAGAAAATATAATGAAAGGCTCATGGGTCGAGATAAGGACAGGGGGATCACTCACCAATTACTGTCACGGGCAAAACAGACTCGACTTGGAAAAAAAAAAATTTAATTTATTACCAATCAAATCAGAGTAGAATAGTGAGGAACCTGCTGCAGCGTGGGCTTCCCATGGGGTCACAGCCTCCTTTGGGCGCATCCACCTGCTCCGGTCTGGGGTCCTCCACGGGCTTCAGGCGGATATCTGCCCCACTGTTAACCTCCATGAGCTGCAGGGGGACAGCCTGCCTCACCATGGTCTTCACCACAGGCTGCAGGGGAATCTCTGCTCTGGTGCCTGTAGCACCTCCTCCCCCTCCTTCTTCACTGACCTTGGTGTCTGCAGAGTTGTTTCTCCCACATAGTCTCACTTCTCTCTCTGGCTGCAGTTGCTGTTGTGCAGCAACTTTTTCCCCTTCTTAAATATGTTATCCCAGACGCGCTACCACTGTCGCTGATGGGCTCAGCCTCGGCCAGCAACAGGTCTGTCTTGGAGCCGGCTGGCATTGGCTCTATCGGACATAGGGGAAGGTTCTAGCAGCTTTTCACAGAAGCCACCCCTGTAGCTCCCTGCTACCAAAACCTCACCACGCAAACCCAACACCCTTCTTTGTGTATTTCTCATGTCGGACAAAGGCCCCAGATTTAGCTATATAGAAAATACCATACCATTCAGGGTATTTACCAATAGTAGCACCAGCTGGGAGTCTTGAGGATCTAGAACATCAGATTTGACCTATAAGTAGAAAGTATTGTACTCAGTACCATAAAATGTCATGCTGAAATTCAGGCCTTTTCATTCAACTTAACCCATGTCCCTTTCCCAAATTTCTCCCTCCCTCAATACATTTTTCAAATTTTGATATAAGAACTTTACTGGGGGGGAAAAAGTGGCAAAGGTGAAGCTGAGAGACAAATTAGCAGGTTCTATAATTTGCTGACCTAAGAGCAATTCTTATTTTTGATCATACACTTGCACTTTGGCGAGGTTCCTTGACATTATGCCCTAAATATGGAAATTCAGCTTTTATGGGTTAAATTTCTGACTTTTTTGCAGCCTTCCTGTACAAATCATTGAATTTGAGTCATCTTCTGCCAAATCTTTAATATATGTATTTGAAAGTTGGGACATTAAGGTTTGCACATTTTTACACAGACGGATACTAAATATTGCAGATATGAATGTAGCAACCTAACATAAAACTAACATTTTATGCTTCTTACTATTTTCTATTACCTGTGATAGTTAATTTTCAGTAAAGAAATGTGTTGATTCAAAATTCCCATCTTTCTCTAAATCATTTTTCTTCTAAAGGAGATGCCCATTTTGAATCACATCCTTCTGTCATCCCTCACTTCCCTGCTACAAGTCTGGGTAACAAACCAACCAAGAATCCTTTCCACCACAGCTCTTCCAAGGAACACTGGAGAGAGACCAAAGAAATTTTGACAAGATTGTGTTCCAGGCTGCTTGATCCCCCAATTCAAGCAAACAAAAATATGGGCCATTTCCAAACAAAACAGTAGCCTGATTTTTTTCACCTCCATTTAGGACTGCACTGTGTACCTATTTGTATGGAGGGGTGCAGCCTGATTCAAGATAATCCAGTAAACTGCCTATGAAACTGCTACATGGAAAGGTCCACGTCTGCTGGACATGAGCCTGCTCAGACTCACAGTAGTGCAGCTACATGAGGTACGCCACAGCCAATAAGTTCTCCTCAGAACAGTGTTTTCCTCATTCTTTTAAGGGCCTTCTCAAGAAGAACAGATCTTTCTCAATCCTTTCAATAACCATGTGTGTTCAAATTAATTTTTGGAGTATTATTTTTACTTTTGAAATTCCATTTTACAATAATGCCATTACTGATGCAATTTCCAAGTTGGCAAGAAGAGAAAACATTCATTCCCTAGGAATTATTGCTCAGCTGATGTAAATGGTATTACTTCACTGATTCAACAAAACTGTATCAGTTGACAACAGTAATGCTCTACCTGGTATGGTCAGCCACTTCTGTCCATTTCATTTCTACTTTATTTGCATGCTTCTAATTGCAACTAATCAATGTGTCTTCATTATTTCTCCAGGTAGTTCAAACTGTAAATTTCACTAGTCCCAAGACCTTTCTTTTAACTACAGTTTGGCTGTATTCCTCTTTATTTTTAACCTATGCCTTTCAGTCTGATCATAATAATTCTTAAACTTAAATTTATTATTTTTATACCATGATGTTTTGTATAATTTTTTGGTTCAATCTGATCTAGAGACAAAAAGCATAGTTTCCAGCCAATGAAAATATATTTTTGTTGTTATCCCTTGTGTCGAATTATTTAATAAAAATGAAGTTTTTAATATAATCTTGTGAGAATTATTCTCATTTTTTCTTGTGTCCCTATAAGAGTTTGTACAAACCAGACCCTGTATAGTTTGTAACATTATTTGGAGTGGACAATGGCTAACATCTGCATTTTTACTTCATTTCAACTGAGAAATATCTTTAATCCCTTAGAAAAAAATTGTAAATCATTAACCATAAAACTGACTCTTCAGAAAAGCCATGCACTTTCAAAGTCAAGCTGCTAAAATGCTTTATCAAACAATATGACTCCTGTCCAACTCATCCGAGTAATAATTATGCTAAGTATATCACTGCTCCTCCTCCACAAGGCTTCAAAGCCTCCTTCCATAAACCCCATGAGGGCAGTCTGGACCTTTTTCTGGTGGGTACCAAAGAACAAGGCCCTATTGCCTAACTCCCTGTGGGACAGAACCAGAACATCTAAATTCCTCAATCCTTTAGATATAAATTTATTATAAAAGGAGCTGAACAAATCAAGGGACACCACACTATATAAAAATCTAATTAATTTTAATGTGGTCTGAGCTTTCCCCCAGTATGCCCTGATCCTCCTAGAGCTCAATGATGGGCACAGCCTACTTCCCTAAACAATATAAACTTTCCATCCCCACCATCTCTTGCAAACTAAAGCAGCTTTCAATACAATTACAAAGATGAAGCCCATTATATAAGATAGCAAAGCTGGACAAATTTATCAAATTGACACTATTTCTACTTAGTTTCAGTACAACAGTCCTGCATCTGTTCATTGCTTGCGTGATGAAAAAATGACTATGTTTTCTTGAATGCTTTTCTCTAAAGAGATCCATAATGCTCAGACTGCACTTTTGTTTGGAGTAGTTTCCATCCAATCAATTTCATCTTCATCGTTAGTGATTTTCTTGTTGCATCTTCAGATCCAATTAAACCAATCATGCCTTTTCAATTAACTACAATTACCTTAATTAGATGAGAATAACAACAAGAAAAAAAGGAAAACAACTTCCAAAGTTAATCAAGTTAGTGTATCCTTATTTACAGACTGCAATCAAGCCTATGCATGTTTCAGTCCAGTTTCCAACTTCAACACAAACCGACCTCAAAGAGCTTTAAAAGAACAGTAGCAATTACAGTCAGCTCAATTCGGAGAGGAAAATCTTGTGGGCTTTATTAAACTTAGAGATGAAACAGTGTTCCCTGGCAGGTAGAGGTAAAGCAGGTAACTTTCCCTACCCAGCCAGTGGCAAGAATCCAACCCCAGAGCTACGGTCTAGTCTCTGGAACCTGCTGTTTATGGCAGATGAATGGCATATCCAGGAAGATGCCTTGTTCCATTTTAGGCTCAGGTTAAAGTTATTTAAATCCTTTGCAACTATGAGAATAAAACTTATTTTAAATGAAATCCAAGAAGCCAGTCATACTCAAACCCTCCCAAGTCTTGGCTGTTTACTCCAAGATTATAGCTTACATCGTGCAACTCTTCTGTCAAACCCACTCTTTGAACCTGCCATTTCCTTCCTATATTTTTATATTCTTTCTATAGCATGCACAGCTTTCTCATTCATATCCCAGTATTCTTTCATGTAAAGTACTGCAATGTTCTCAACTGTCTTTTCTTTCTGCTTTCTAAACACCTAAAGCACTGTTTTGGCTTCTCTTAACAGCAGCTTCCCATGGAATATATAATCTGTCTTCCACTCAGTTGCCTGGATCAAGTTCCCTGGAGCAAAAATGACTTCTTAAACATCTTCTTGGAATGCTATTGATGACTCCTGTGTTTTGTCACAATAAAAAATTTTAACACAGAGAAAATTTGCCACAGTAGAAGACAGAATTTTTCTTGGGGACCAATTAAAAAACTGTTGAACATGGTCCAAAATTAACCCATTATCCAAAACTGTATTTTTCTTCCCATGGTAAGGTTTCCTTCTTCACATCAGGTCAAAATAAGAACAAGGCAATTTGAGGAAAAAAAAAAAAGCAAATGAAATTTTAATAAAAAAGCTTTTCCTTGGGGGGGGGGGGGGGGAAAAAGAAAAAATTATATATAAATGCAGGTTTTCTGGTGGACAATTAAGAAAACAGAAAAAAAATCCCATGATAATCAATGGTAATTACCAATGATAATTACAAAATATACTATGGTCATATAGACAGTACATAAATTCATACAAGATTAAAAAAATGCAGGCTTTCCAGCCCCTCTCTTAGTAGAATTATGCAGAAAATCTGAGATGTGAAGACAAAATTCCATATGTGAACTTTTACCACTAAGAAGACACTTCTCTGCAGTTTGAGATAGCAATAAGATGGGTGTAAATTTATATGAAATTTGAAAAGATCTTTGATGCTGATGAAAATGATTCAGAAGAAAGAAACTGTAACAAAGATATCAGAGACAGACAAGTGCAGCTAATATAAAGGAAAACATTCACTGTTCCTCTTTAAAAGATAGGCAGTATATTTTAAATGAGAAATCTGGGTTCTCTGAACAAGTCAAATATCTCTTACACTTAAGCTAGCATGTTAAAAAAGGACGATTAAGCAAGTACAGACTGATGGTTTTGTATAAAATTTGAGATTTCCATGTGCTGCTATAAATTGGTATTGTATGATTTTAATCTTTATTTTAAATATAGAATTGGACTCTCTTTTCCCTTTATAGGTTTCACATTACTGTAAACTCACTGAGACAATGGAAAATAATGGGTACTCATTCATTTTGGAAAACCTGATAGTTCTTTATTTAATAAATTTAGATAACTAGATGAGGAATTGGACACAATTTTACATTAACACATATTTTTAGGAGTCATTTCCATAAAATGAAAATAATGTCATTTATACTCAGCCCTAAAGTGAGTTTGTTTCAGGTTCTGCACCCAACATTATGTATGTTGTTTGCTGTTTGCTACTTATATGTCGATTTACAGGAAAAGAAAGCACAGTTTATATTTTCTTAAATGGTCACCGATTTTTATGGTATATTTTTAATGCAACAGGAGTTAATAAAGCCTGAGCCTTCATCACTGTCTTGGAGCACTAGTGTTTCTTGTGAATAAACTCTGCATTCACTGACTGTGAGTTGATTCATTTTGAAGGGCAGTTCTGAAATGCACGGACTAGATTCCTTTTCAGTGAATACTAAACTGGAAGCTCTGCTCCTGAAATACATTAAACACTTTCAAACTCCCAATGGAAACATAAATATTAAAAATGACAAATTATTGCCTTCAGACAGCTTTGATTGAGAGGCAAGGTGTGCTGGTTTTGGCTGGGATAGAGTTAATTTTCTTCACAGTAGCTAGTATGGGGCTGTGTTTTGGATTTGTGCTGGAAACAGTGTTGATAACACAGGGATGTTTTAGTTACTGCTGAGCAGTGCTTACGCAGAGTCAAGGCCTTTTCTGCTTCTCACCCCACCCCACCAGCGAGTAGGCTGGGGGTGCACAAGAAGTTGGGAGGGGACACAGCCAGGGCAGCTGACCCCAACTGACCAAAGGGGTATTCCATACCATATGACATCATGCTGAGCAATATAAAGCTGCGGGAAGAAGGAGAAAGGGAGGGATGTTCGGAGTGATGGCATTTGTCTTCCCAAGTAACCATTACGCGTGATGGAGCCCTGCTTTCCTGGAGATGGCTGAACACCTGTCTGCTGATGGGAAGTAGTGAATGAATTCCTTGTTTTGCTTTGCTTGCGTGCGTGGCTTTTGCTTTACCTATTAAACTGCCTTTATCTCAATGCACGAGTTTTCTCACTTTTACCCTTCTGATTCTCACCCCCATCCCACCGGGAGGGAGTGAGCGAGCGGCTGTGTGGGGCTGAGCCAGGGTTAAACCACCACACAAGGTGACAAAAAATATGACATACATGCAGTGGGGATGTTCAGTTCATGAGACCAATCTAAATGTAGGCTGGAACACAACCCCCAAATCACGTATGAAGCAGATGTAAGAAGTGGGTCTCAACACTAACAAATTCAATATATGGATCCAGTGAACTGCACTGGATCACTAGCTAATGGAGACATAGCCCAAATTTTGGAGTATTTGGACTGATTAATTGGATATGGGATTGTCTCTTTCCCACAATAAGCTGAATAAAGAACGGGAAGTAACATGAAATGTAATCCAAACTAATACACTAAACCTGTAACGCATATTGCTGTGACAACGATGAGGCATACTGACATTTGTGCATATCCATCTTCTTTTATACTTTCTATTTCTCATGTGTGGCCTTTGTCTCCTTTCTTTCCTGGAGAACATAAGCAATTTCCTTTGTTGGCACTGAAGCTGTCTGCAGTCAAACTGACAACCAATGTTTCCCCACATCTTTTCACCCAGGATCATGTCCTTACAGCATGTTCCATTAGCCAGTATTGGGCAGATTTTATAGCACAGCTGGTAGGATAATAAAGCTGCAGAATTTTCAAAAGATTAATTTGTTACAGTTGAGATTAAAACAATTAGCTTCATACTACTACCGGCCCAACTAGTATGCTGCAAGCATGTAATTTCCCTCCGTCAAACATAATTCTTGACAAAAAAGCAGATGGAAGATTGAAAATATATGGATGCCTTTATGAACACTAATAAGTGGGAAGAAAGCCTACGAAAAATGCAATCTGTATTCCTGAAATACTTGCTTTATTCATGTTTGTTGAGAAGTTTTGCCTGCCTTTCATTTTAAACATTTATAGCTCACTACCAATTTATAGCAATTTATATACAATACCAAGTACCAATTTTTTTTAATAACTCAAATTAAATACAGTTATGTTCAGGAATTTCTTCCATATTAGCGTATACTTTACTTGTAGGCATTGCTTGTAGAATGGGAGGAGGAGAATGAAAATCAATCCCTAGCCTGGTTTGAAGCGATCTGAAGCAATTTCAAGAAGCCCGGTTTTGTAACTTTCTTAGAGCTAGCTTATTGGAATTACTTTTATGGACTTCTAATTCATTGAAGGGGAAATCTTTATTAACTTTCGGCCAATTTTTACTTTTCTATGTAGCTAGAACTCCTTACAAGAATGGCTAGGAACTGATTTAACAATCAGTACTCCCACAACGTAAATATAGGTAAAAAGAAGATCTGGGGAAAAATAAATTGAAAAATTGATTTAAATACCTGTATTCTAGTGAAGGGACGGAAAGGATTTCTAGATACTTTCTGACCTACAAGGATGGATGCTAAAAAACAATTTATTTTGCAAATGTTATTTTTTATTAGTTTTTCCTCGGCTCAGGTTATTCTGTTAAATGTGATAATGAAAAATTAATAGCACCAGGTAAAGTCAGTGTAAAATTTATGCCCAAATCTCTGCCATCAGCATTCAATACTGAATTGTTCTTCATTTTTATTTTAGTTCTTGGCTTTGTCTGAGCAAAGATGAGCAAACTCTGCCAAATTTTATGTTGATATTGGATGGAAGGCAGATGTTCATGGGAAACTAAGTTGAGACTTCCAGATTTATTTCAATGGAGAATAAATTTTATTTTCATTGTTTCCCCAGAGTAATGGTGCACTGCAAGAGTTCAATCTATAATGTTTCCCTTTCTGTTTTATAAAATATAGTTCCTGATGGTGATACTTTAATACAGAAGTGTAAAATATACCTTAGTGATGACTTGAACCATCAAAAACTGAGTAAAGAAATTTGGACTAAGATACATATCAAGTATGTATGCATGTTTATCTGACAGCATAGCTTATCACAGAGCTGTAGAAGTGAACTTGTTTTTCCAAGTTTCTTTACAGCCTCTGAGAAAAGGAAATGCACCACATTTGTTTGCTTGTTTGTTGATTGGTTTGTTGTTTGTTTGGTTGTTTTTCTCCAAATACACTGCTTCCACAGATCTATTTTGTGATACTGCATGCCTTGCACTGCATTAGTGGAACCTATTTTAAATCTACTGAAGAAGATCAGAATCAAACTCTCTCTTCTGTTACCCAATAAGCAACAGTATAAAATCCCCTGACATGTGAATGTTAGTTCCATAGCATTTATCTAAATTCTCAGACTAGTAGGCACCATAAAACAAATGCTCACTCCCCAAGATTATTCCAAAAGTAGAGATCAAAAACCCTTAATAATTTTTCTTTTGTCTATCAAAGTAGAGGAACTCACATGGTGAGGCAAGCATTAGAGCAAAACAAACAAAGAAAAATAATTAAAGAAACCCAAGGCCATGCAAAAGACTTATTTACACTTTGTGTAGTACAGGTTTGTGTACTTTAGCTATTATTCTATTAGCTATTATATAGCTATATTAGTTATTATATAGCTATTATTATACTACACTTTGTGTAGTTTTACATTTCCACATTCATTTAAGCTGACAGGAACAAACATCTCAAAAAAGAGGGAGGCACTATGATTTCAGATTAGAACATACATACATAAATGCACACACATGTCTCAAAGCTAATTAACAGTGTGACTTCTCAACAGCATCACAGAAATCACAGGAGTACCTCCCTAATGTGTATGTGCCTTAAAAGGCAACAAAACCTCCCAGGTGTATAGGAGAGTCTAGACAGAAAGAATCAGTAACTCAGAGATTTGGCAGAATTAGGTCCTCCAATCTGTAAAGCAATGAGTTATTGATCACTCAAAATTAATATCCTCCTTTCCACTCCTCCTTAGTTACACCTGAAATGAAGAAGTCCAGTAAGTAACTCAGTGAAAGAAAAGGGCCAACGAGATCACTAATTCTAGTTTTTGACTCAGACAGACATGCTTTCTAAAAAATGTCCCTGCCTCTAGGTAGATTTAATAATTTTAACATCTACATTTTTCTTTCTCTTTTCTTTCCCTGTGTAGATGAAATGCATGGACTGTTTTCCCTCAAGGACATGCATATCATAGTTTCCATGGCACTGTTTGTTTAAAGTATAAAATGCATTTGGCCACACTTCAAACAGCATGTCATGTATTTCATCTTTCAGCCATTCTGAAAAACGAAGTCCATGAGGTCTGGCAATGATGAGGATGTTTTTGTATATCACTCATTCAGGTGAAAACTGAAAAGGTGAAATCAAGTGTATGGAGATTAGGAAATGCTGCAGTGAGTAGATGTAATCAGGCTGACAAAATGTCACACCTCAGACACATTTTTGGGTCATTTAGAGATCAAAGAATGGCCCAGTGCAAGACATGACAGATAATAAACTAAAGCACTTTGACTAGTTTTGACTGGTTTGCAATAGCTAAAGATTAGAAATCAATCTTTCATTGTATTATCTTTTCTTTCGATTCCCTCTATTTTTCTTCTCAGCATCTGCCATTTAACGCAGGCTGTGTGCCAGAACCATCTTAGAAGGTCTGCTATGCCAGATGTCACCCCTTTGCCCTTTTGCTCTGTCTGCAGATTTTCTTTTAACAGCATTTGAAACTAAGTTAGTGAGCATACATTTTCCAGTAAAAGAGGCATCATGAATAACACCTTTTGTGTTTCTGAATAACACCCACGAAGTGCAGAACACATTATACATCAACGACATCAACTATATCTTTAAAAAAGGTTATTCTTAACTCTTAGCTATGTGGAGTGTATCTTAATGGTGTCATTCTTTCAAATATATATAACAGCTATGATGGAAGCTAATAAGAAGGGTTAATAAAACCCCACAGAGATGGATCTTACAACATTAATTTGATTTGTGCAGGGTAAAGATGAGCTATTTCATTTTACATACTTCTTGTAAGTTTTTGAGCTTCTTGTATGCAAGAGGTCTATTCTATTATTTCCAAAGGAGAAAACTGTTCCTGTTTGAACTCCTTATGTAGGAATAGGACTGATTTTCTAAGGTTTCGTTCCTTAAACTGTGAATTTCTAGAAAGTAGAAGTGCCCATTACTTCTCAAGTTATAGGCATGAATAAAAACATTTTATTTTCATTAAAAGAAAATGAGACACATACAAACTCTAATTTTCTCAGGCCTTTCCCATTCTTCAAGTACCAGACAAAATTAAAATTGTTAAAGAGTTTTAAAATTTTTGGGGGGGGGGGTAGTCTCTCTTTGTAGAAGAGAGAATTTTTAAATTTTGTTTGAATTTAAAAAAAATCTCTAAATATTACTGTGTATCTGGTTACAGCGTAGGCTCAGACTCACTTGGTCTGGCCACTGCAGATGGCTGTTATGTGTTGTCCTGAAGAAATGTGTGGGGTGTTTTTGTTGTCTGGGCTTTTTTTTTCAGTAAAGGTTGGGCAGAGGTTGACTGCTGTGGGTCACCCCTTCTTTAGGATTAACCATGCAACAGAACAAAATGAAACAAACAAAAAAAGACAAAAAAACCCCCAGCCAACATATCCACAGGCTGGTTCACTAAGATGAAGGGACTGTAATTTGAATAAAATATCCTGGTTATACGTACAAATTGGTGGATGAGAGGCTGGAGAGCAGCCCCGCAGAAAGAGATGTGGGGGTTTGGGTTGATGGCAAGTTGAACATGAGTCAACACTGTGCCCTGGCAGCCAAAAGCACCAACCGTGTCCTAGGGTGCATCAAGCACAGCACAGCTAGCCAGTCGAGGGAGGTGATTGTCCCACTCTACACTGCACTGGTGCGGCCCCGCCTGAGTACTGTGTGCAGTTTTGGGTGCCTCAATATAAGAAGGACATCAAATTATTAGAGTGTGTCCAGAGGAGGGTGATCAAGATGGTGAAAGGTCTTGAGGGCAAGACTTATGAAGAGGGGCTGAGGTCACATGGCCTGTTGAGCGTGGAGAAGAGCAGGCTGAGGGGTGACCTCATTGCAGTCTACAACTTCCTCAAGGGGGGCAGTGGAGGGGGAGGTGCTGATTTCCTCTCTCTGGTGACCAGTGACAGGACACAAGGAAATGGAATGAAGCTGTTTCAGGGGAAGTTCAGACTGGACATTAGGAAAAGGTTCTTCACTGAGAGGGCAGTCGGTCACTGGAACGGGCTCCCTAGGGAAGTGGTCACAGCACCAAGCCTGTCAGAGTTCAAGGAGCATCTGGATGACGCTTTTAGTCATATGGTTTAGTTTTAGGTAGCCCTCTGAGGAGCAGGGAGTTGGACTCGATGATCCTTATGGGTCACTTCCAACTCGAGATATTCTATGATTTTATGAAAATATCAAAATACTCAGATAAATTAAAGCCACTGAACTGTAACTATGGTATTGTTCATACCAGGTCATGGAACCAATGATCTGAGCTAGCTGTCCAGACTCCCTTTACACTCAGTGGGGAGAAATAGGCACTTTAAGGGCATGCTTTATCTTAGCTTAAAATCTTGTTGCAAAACAGAACAGAAAAATTATTCGTACACCTGTTTATGTCTATTGACTGAAATGAAACCTACACTGGCTAGTTCAGATGTAGCCATCTACACAGTAAGGTCCAACGTTACATGTGAAGACATTAATTCCTGCCCTGGGAATCCCACAAGCAAAGGAGCGCAGGTCAGCACCACCAGTGACACATTCACTAATATCAGAATTGAGGTGCTAGGGAAACTTGACTGCCACACATATAGGTACCTGGGGAATTTAGGACACCACAGGGTTAAGAGTTGTTTTACACATGTAAATTTCTGGGTAAGTGCTGAAAAAAACAAATCACCATCTCTTCCTCTTTATGGAAACTATATCCATTACATAAATTATCTATGACATAAAAAGGTGACTTTACACTAACTACAGATAGAAACATCTATACTGCAGGTGTCTATAGATGAAATGAATCCAACCCTTGATGTTCGACTTAAACACAAGGAACTACCTCAGGAAATCTTTCTGTATTGACAGAAGCAGGAACCTTATTCTACTAAATAATAAAATGTGTGCTGTTCAACCTCTGTTAATGAAGTAAGAACCAGTGCAGAACGATGTCCAACATAAGGCCATCCAGAATGTACCTGTAAGGGTTCCACACAGGCATGTGCAACTGTCATCTTGTTATTTCTGTTACTTTGATTTTTTTTTTAATATATTACATTTTGGTGGATTTAAAAGAGCAGTGATATATAGTATAGATATGAAAAAAGATGTAATTTACACAATGTTTGAAGACTGAGCCTACTTCAGGGAAATAAAGCCAAATTTAAGTTCTAAATAGATAGAATGTAAATATTTTTATGTAAAGTAAAAGGACATGTTATTAATGAAATTATCTGTAAAACACTCTCCTTTCTACAACCACCTATGATAAAAATTATCCTTAAGTAAATGTGTAGAATCACTGACATGCAAATTTTTATTTATCTATATATCAGCACTCTTTTTTCATAGCCACATGCACCCTTCCTCATCTTGAAATTGTTCAAAAATATTTGTGACAAGCTTTTGAAAGTTTTCAGTGAACTCTGCTTTGAAAATAGATGTGATAATTAGCTCTTGGAATTCATGTTTTGAACTATGAAAAGCAGTTTAATAGAGCAACAAGTAGTTGAAAATATTTTTTGAAAGGTCAGATCACTTCTGTGTCTGCTTTGTCTTTCTTTTTGTAAGGATACTCTAAAAAATTAAAGACATTAGAACACTATTTACCTTGCTAAGAATAAATGTCAGTCATATCTAAAGGAAGAACACTAAACTTTTTACTGAAGGCCAGCTGCCAAAATGCAAATTAACACCTACAAAGAACTATTGGACAATTCCCTTTAATAGTAGCAAGACAAATATGAACTTAAAGGTTGATGTCACACGGAATGTTCATTAATATAAGCTGATATATGTTACATGGTAGGGCACAGAATTTTGATTTTGATCTTCACAAATGGGAAAATAGTCCCTTTTCGACTTTTAGTATTATTCATTTCTTTTAATACTTTGCCAGGCTTTAACACCAGTGCTTTGTTTTCTGTAAACCTGTCATATTCTAGATATCTAATACTGGCCAGCTGCCAGAATGCAAATTAACATGTACAAAGAGATATTGGACAATTTCTCCTTCCCTTGTAATTTTGCATTATCCTTATTGAACAATGTTGAATTTTCGTCTATTATATTTCAGGTCATTATTCTAAAAAAAGATTGTTTTCGACATAGTTCTTCCCACACCATCTTCTCTTTCAGAATTTTTTTCTGCACCAGCTGCAAGTGAAAACATATTCTTATGTCAGTTTAAGGATTAAGACTTTCACACATATAAAAATCTTGTTCTCTTACAAACCCGGTAACAGATTAATAAACACTACCATTCAATTACAACTAAAAAGAACTAAATCTGCACCCAATAATCTTTATTGAAAAATGTAGTCATTTTCAAAGTTCAGATTTTCTCCAGCAGGACAATTTAAAAACATCTGCCTGGCTTACAATCACAGTGGTTTAATTTGTGGTTTCTTGTATGCAACAACAGCTAGTAAAGGAGGCTATCTTTAAAATGCTATCAAATTTCATGGTTCCAGCGTGTGCTTGTGTGACACACTCTACTGCAAAATGGAAGATGGTTCCCTTTGATAACCGAATCTCTTAATTCAGTATATTATTGCATTACCAGAAAGCTAGCAAAAAGAGAAAAGCATGAAGGCTAACATTTGACTGCAGTTTAGCAGAGACATACTCATGTGAAGTCATGCAGCTAATTATTCCACATATTACTGCGATGCGTGTGAAAACAAATTCAGTGATTATTTCATGGGATAATTTAATTGTTTTGACACTTTTTTCTTTTCAGTCACTAAAATTTAACTGCAAGCATTGAATTACCTAAACTTGTATTTTTGTCCTATAATAAGTAAATCTAGCATAGGTTTGTTGTTTGGTTCTTTTTCTTTATTGTTCTTTTGAAGTTCCTGTGATGTGAAATTCCTGGTAATAGGGAAAATCACACCAAACTTCCAAATACAGAGTGGCATCCTCATGAGACCTACTTTATATCTTTTTAAAATATTTTAATTACTAAAAAGCCTTAATTATGAATTATTCTTTTAGACCCCTGAAGTCTAGATGCATTTCAAGGAAGCATCAGAATTTGGCTCACCTAAGACTCTATTTCAGGAACATACTCTTATCGTACCTACCAAAATAAAGGTGTATTTTCACAGTTCTTTATTTCTCATTATGCTATCACCTTTGTTTATAACATTAATAGTTTTTAGCTGAAAATATTGCTCCAATTTTGGCAAACCATAGTTTAATTAAGCTTTTGCCTCCCCTATAGTAAGGCACAAACAGTAAATAAAACTCATATGCAAAAAAAAACCTACAGCACTTGTGAAGAAGAGAAGTGGCTGCCTTGGGAGATTGGAGGAAAAGAAACTTATTCCACTATTTGACTAGTTGATTACTTATTTAATATCCAGCTCCAGTACATTAAATTTATAGTGTTAAGTTTCACAGTATGATGTGTTCAGTTATATACAAATTAAAAAAAAAAAAAAACAAAAACAAAAACAAAAAAAACGAATAACTCTTTAAATTGACTAAAGGCAATAGGATTAATTAGAGGACCAGAAATGGCTAGTGTGTAATACAATCAAGCACTGGTTTACCAGGGAAATGTAAAGGCGTTACTTTAACACTACACATATACACAAACACATATTCAAACACACAGTTGAAGATACTAAAAATGCTCTTCTCCAAATAAAAATAACAGCTGAAATTAAGGAATTTTCATCATACTGTGTTGGTTTTTTTTTTGCCAAAGCTACAGATGCAGCATTTAGGCTGAAGCTTGTCAGTGATCCACCTTCAGTATATGAGTTTTTTAAGCTTGATCTGTATGAGGTGTCATACAGTGTTGCAGAAGCAATCTAAATTAGAACACAAGCCACCAGTACATTGCTTGATTAGCAGTCTACAAGTATGATAATCTCACTCCATAAGAAAAAGTTCTAAAGCTTCAACAATGTTAGTAAAAAATTAACACTGTGAAACAGCATTCAAAGCCAACTGCACTTCTTTTGCATTCAGAGACACGATTTGTTCTGTACATCCTTTTGTTTTCCTTATGGCTTTCTTTTTCTCATTCTTTTTCTTTTCTTTGTAGCAAAAACTGGTAAAATGCCAGGCATCTAATTGGACAGTAAATACAAATAGTAAGATGATATCTCTTCTAGAGCACCAACTAATAAGTTGAAGATAGGTTTAATCATATTTCCTAAAATTCTTTCAGATGCAATGACTAGCAGAATGCTAAAAATGAGATGAATTATTTAACAACTCAGTGGGAGTTCTTCATTAATTAAACTCAGGACATCTACCAAAGTCTTGATTTTCAACCTATACTCCCATAATACATATGTTTATTTGCATAAAATACTGCAAAGAAACAACAGGTACCTCAAATAATAACCTTGCATTTGTTATTTATGTTGTTACTGACAAAATCATGTTATGGAAAGTTATAATCACATCAGTGACTTTTGGTATCAGTGATATTCTCAAACTCCCTGCCTAATTTTGTAGTGACCTACTTTTCCATTTGAAAATTCCCACTGAATTTATAGGTCTCACAAATGAACTCTCTACCATCATCCCAACAGCACTCACCTGCTCAGCACTTGTCTTCTGCCCAGCCTTGTATAGTATAACAAAGGGCTTCATTTACTCATATCACCTCCTGGCAGAATCATAGAATCATGGAATCATTAAGGTTGGAAAAGACCTCTAAGATCATCAAGTCCAACCGTCGACCCAACACCACCATGCCCACTAAACCATGTCCCTAAGCGCCTCATCTACTCGTCTTTTAAATACCTCCAGGGATGGGGACTC
>NW_008796110.1:10066811-10070049 GCF_000699145.1 Aptenodytes forsteri | reverse complement strand
CTCTTCCCCAAGCCTGTAGCGCTGCATGGGGTTGCTGTGGCTGAAGTGCAGGACCCGGCACTTGGCCTTGTTGAATCTCATACTGTTGGCCTCGGACCATCGATCCAGCCTGTCCGGGTCCCTCTGCAGAGCCTTCCTACCCTCGAGCAGATCAACACTCCCGCCCAACTTGGTGTCGTCTGCAAACTTACTGAGGGTGCACTTGATCCCCTCGTCCAGATCATTGATAAAGATATTGAACAAGACCGGCCCCAAAACTGAGCCCTGGGGAACACCGCTCATGACCAACTGGATTTAACTACATTCACCACAGAAATCACTAGAAAACGTAGCTGGAAAAGGTGGAATTGGCTGTGGTGCTTATGATGCTCCAGCTTCATTCACGAATGTAAAGGTTATAGCATTCATCAGGAATGTGTCCAAATCACCCCTGTCAAAAGGAGTATGAAACCTCACTCCAGGGAATGGCCTCATTAACAACTGTGTGACCTGCATAAGCAGGACTCTGTCTGTCCTTCCTGTTGTGGATATTCCACTTTACAAGGAGGATACATCAAAATACAAGGAGAGCTCATGAAAGAATGATTTCATAGCCTTGTGGTAATAGTTTTGCTGGGAACAGCAGACCTAAGTCAAAGTCATTGCTTTGGTGAATCAGTCCTCCGAGACAAAGGGACAAAAATCAAGGCCAAGATGCACCATAGCAGACCCAGAGGGCGCTGCCTCTTTACATCTTTGATAATGACCCTGGAGATGACAGCAGTGGTGCAAAGCTGCACAGATTTCAGGGAGGGAAATGTTGGAGGCTTTAAATGACAAAAGAGCCCAAACTGTAGTGAATAAAATCAACAAACATATCTCACTGTTAAACTGAATGCCAGTTGTCGCTGTTGTTCTTCTCCTACCCCGAGTACCCATTCCATCCGAGAAAACACCTACTTCGTATTTCTAATGCTTTTTCTTCTCCATGGCAGTTTTACAGGGAAACTGGCGTGATCCTGGCATCTGAATTATGAGCCTTTCGAATTCCAACAGTCATCATGGACAAACTTCCACCACATGAGCAATGCTCCTCTCCTATTTTTCCTTTGCAAGTTTTATCGGGCCTCATGAAACTATTCAAGGCAAAATGTTCCATAAATGTAGAAACATTAAAAAGTTTGCAATATGATTTTTCAGTATGTCTGTTTAGAATACATTGAAAATGGGAAAATATTGTATAAAATTCTTCAAATTTCATAGTAGAATATAATGAACTTTTTAAAATTTTCACTGACAGGCTCCCTGAAACTCCAGGAATTGAAGAAAACCAGGAATTAAAGACTTATCCTCTTAATTTTAAATTGTGCAACAGCAATTTTTTTTTTGCAAGATAATCTTTTATTTTGAGCCAATTTTCTCTTCCAAAATGAATTAAAAAAAATTAAAAAACAATTTCTGAAAAAAATTACATTTTAACGAATAATTTCTTTGGTTTGGCACTTAGAACATTATATAGTCAGGTGAACATTATAATAGTCAGGTGTAATGTTTTGATAGAGAATTTTCAAAATAATACTTGTATGAGATAAAAAGAGTTAAATTAATTAAAAATATTTTTATTCATAAATGTTTATATTGGTTAAATACACCACACTAAACGAAATGAGTTTTACCTAGCAAAGTTTCTAAATAAAACACTGAAGTGTTCTATTTATAGTACAAAGATAAGTATTTCTGATACATTTAAACTTTTACAAATATTTTAACTTCTACATTTTATGTTCAATATCACTAATGTGATAGAGGTTTAATTGCTCATTACAAGCATTCATATAGTCCTTTGGCAAATATCAACAATAGTTATGGGAGATATTAACAGAAAATTAAAGAGATACTACAATATTTATTGTATGCCTACCAGTCAATAAATCTGACTGTCCCACTCTGAGCTCTGGGAAGGCTACCCTGCCATATATCCTCTCATAGCACTGCCAAGGTCACCAAGCTTTGTGCTAGAGCTGACAGCTGGCTGGCAACTCCTTGGGAGGAGCGCAGGCTGCGAGTAAGAGGTTTCTCATTAAACTCCAGAGACATGAAAGTTTCCATGTTATAGACTAGCCAGGTTTTTGTGATAAATTATTGAAAAAAAACCCAGATTTAGCTATAGAAACATATTTCCAACTAAGGAGTGCTAAAGCATCCAGTGGCAAAAGCAAAGCCACCAAGAGTGTCCAGTGTACTTCAGCTCATCGTAGATCAAACCAGGGAGTAGAATAAATGTCACACAATGCAGAATGACATCTCAGTGTAGGTACACTAGAAAACAGCTTTGGCTATCTCTTAATAATAAACATGGATCTATACAATCACAATGTTCTTGTCAGTAATCTGAACTCAGACTGAGTGCAGGCTGCCTGAAAGTCCCATATAGAAACTAACGTCAAGGCATTTTTAGGGAGGAGCTAATAAAGTTGGGAATCCTCTGAAAGAGTTACAGCTGGCTTTTCTGCCTGACTTTGACTTTGCTGTTTCACAGAAGCAGCTAAGCCAGGCTCAAAGTGATCAACGCAATCTTCAAGTGCAGGTTACATGTCATGGCAGAAATTATCTCTCCTCTCCTCTGGCATTACCAGTGAATTCATCTCCAGAACAACACTGAAGGTTTGCCAACATGGTGTGCAGCTGGATTAATTTATCACTGAACATGGTCTGAAAGCAATTCTTGTGCGTTATAGCTAAAAGGTGAAAAAGCAGCAGTATCTGTCATCACTGGAGATGCAGAGGTTTTCAGAGGTTTTCAGAGACGTGAATGTCAGGAGTGAGTTAAGAAAATCCAGGATTTCCCATGACATACCCTGCAGAAGACTGCAAGCTATTCAACTATAACTGTAAATGAGATCAAAGGTGAATTGGAGTCTAGCTATGATGTATTTTCAACTACTTACTAACAATAACCAAGGCAATCGGACCAAATTTATTCAGAGCAAATGCATTAATGACTTCAAATCCAATGACTTCAACATCCAACATCCCCCACAACATCCTTCTCTCTAAACTGGAGAGGTATGGATTTGATGGGTGGACTGTCCGGTGGGTGAGGAATTGGTTAGATGGTCGCATCCAGAGGGTAGTGGTCAACGGCTCAATGTCCAGATGGAGACTGGTGACGAGTGGCGTCCTGCAGGGGTCCGTATTGGGACTGGTCCTGTTTAATATCTTTATCAATGACATAGTGGGATCGAGTGCACCCTCAGCA